>NC_029791.2:13592954-13602505 GCF_000816755.2 Arachis ipaensis | reverse complement strand
GTTGAATGTCAGAGGTAATGATCTATGAGGAGCGGTAGCACTGTTTTGTTTTCAATTTTGAATGGGAACATTCTGTTTTCATGTTGTGATATTAATTGAGAGCTGAAATTGAAGAAATTTGCTTTTACTTGTTGTTTGTTTAATACCCTGTGAACATAAAAAGATCTCAATATATGTTCTGTATCTAGTAATTAGGAATATGTATTTGAGAGGATTTATCGTTTTCTTATCCAAATCTTATGCACATGCTGCATTTGGCACAATAAAGATGAGTGAGTAGTGCTTTCTATCTTTTGTTTGGAACATTGGACGAACGGAAATGCTAGAGGATTATCAGAATTTATTGTTTTTGGCTATTAATTAGTCATTAATGTTTAAAAGTATGGGATAAAATATGTTGTTGGATTATTAGATTAAAGGAATTGAGTGGCTAAGTGATGGCTAAAAGCAATAAATTCTGATGGCCTCCTGGCATTTCTCTTAGAGGAACTGGGAGTAGATTTTTTGCAACTTGGGGTATGAACTTGTATCAAGCACCCTGTGGATGATTTTCTAATTGGAGAACTTGAGTTTTTCTGTTTTCAACTTTGTATGTTACAGGAAAGGCAGTTGCTGGTGATGGCACATCTGAAACAAAGGAATCACCTCTTGTGGTTTGTTTTGGAGAAATGCTCATCGATTTCGTCCCAACTACCAGCGGCCTCTCTTTGGCCGATGCATCTGCTTTTAAGAAAGCTCCTGGAGGTGCCCCTGCCAATGTTGCTGTAGGCATATCCCGTTTAGGAGGTTCATCAGCCTTTATTGGAAAGGTATTTTATACTTCTCATTTCTCAAGCTTCTTTCTATGCATTAGTCTCTATAGGAAGGATTTTATTTTAATTTGAAACTTAACCACACTGCCAACATTGACATAAACAGGTAGGTGAGGATGAATTTGGATATATGCTTGCTGATATACTCAAGCAAAATAATGTAAACAATGAAGGGATGCGTTTTGACCCCGGCGCACGCACTGCTTTAGCATTTGTTACATTGAGGAGTGATGGAGAACGAGAATTCATGTTTTATCGCAATCCCAGTGCTGATATGCTGCTTCAAGTAGATGAACTTGATTTGGACTTAATTAGAAAGGTGAAACCAAAGTTTAGTTTTGTGGTTAGTCAAACTAAACCGAAATAGTTTCTATTTGAGAAAGTTGTTCAATGTTCTTTGTATTGTAATTTTGTCACTCAATCTAAGTAGGTTCAGTTACTCAAAATCAATTCATTCAACTAGCAGTTTGTGGATTTCTTTAATCACAATGACTCACTGAGTAATGATTGAAACATTCATCCTCATTGCTGATATAGCATTCTTGTTTCTGTATTTTAACTTTTAAGAACTCCCTTTGGGGTTTCTTTTATATCAGACAAAACATTAAAATGATTGTGAGTATGTTATAACATTTTACACTTCCACTCCATAGTTGTTTATAGTTTAACATAGTTGAATTGATCCAAAGTTTCTTTCTTACAGGCTAAGATCTTCCATTATGGTTCTATTAGTCTTATTACCGAACCGTGCAAATCAGCACACATTGCTGCTGCAAAAGCTGCGAAAGATGCCGGTGTAGTTCTATCTTATGACCCTAACTTGAGGCTTCCTTTATGGCCTTCTGCAGAGAATGCCAGAGAAGGAATTCTGAGTATATGGGAAACTGCCGATATCATCAAGGTTCTTCTTAGTCTTTTTAGTTCCCAATAGACTTTTTGTTCTCTTTTTCCAGAACACAGATTACTACTGGCAACTACAGTACTAACCGACCAATCTGATTATTATCTTTCAGATAAGTGAAGAAGAGATTTCTTTTCTTACAAAAGGCGAAGATCCATACGACGATGCTGTTGTTCGTAAACTATTCCATCCAGACCTCAAGCTGCTTCTTGTTACTGAAGGTGCAGATGGTTGTCGCTATTACACCAAGGTAACCCTTCAAAAGAGGCAACAGAATCATCTAAACTTAGTTTCAACTTATCTAATACTTCTTTTTAGCCACCCTCTGGTGTATCTTCAAAGGCAGTGCCTGTAACAAGTAACAACTCACTTGTTTCTGCACACATTCCTGTCAACTTTAAAATTGAAACAAGTTATTTGACTTATTTCTAGCACTATAGATGTATAAACCATTCTCCGGAGTTCAGTTATCTAGAAACAAGGCTAAAAACAAGGCTTAATTTCCGTGTTCTAAATCTCGCAGCCTTATTAGTTGGAATGAAAATCATAAAAACAATATCAGAGATGTTTCATTACTAATTTAGTCTATTATATTAACCATAATCAAGAAACAAGTCTTGAAAAAATATTGGTTCTAACAAAAAGGTATGCTGCAAGTTATAATAATGTAATCATGGTATTTAAGATTTAAAACCTGTCCTACCTATTTTTTCTGCAGGAGTTCAGTGGAAGAGTCCAGGGATTTAAGGTGGATGCTGTTGACACAACAGGTGCCGGTGATGCCTTTGTGGCCGGAATATTATCACAATTAGCTGCAGATCTTTCATTACTTCAGGTGTGGATTGTGTGGTTCCAGTGTCATTGATTTTTTCTTTTCAACCATGTGTGTTGAATTGTGAAACTTTTCTTTCTATTTGCATTTGGCTCAGTTGTTAAGTACCAGGCCTGGTTTGTCTTCAAATTTGGAAGTATCATAACTATTTAACCGTTCTTTGTTCCTATACATTTCCTTTTAACTTGCAGAAAGAGGAGCAATTGAGAGATGCTCTTAAATTCGCCAATGCCTGCGGTGCGCTGACCGTGACGGAGAGAGGCGCAATACCAGCTTTGCCCACAAAGGAAGCCGTTCTCGAAGCCATGCTCAAGCCTGTATCGTAAATTCGCGGCCTAATCTCTAGTTCTGTGAGGATCTACTAGTCTACTACTACTTGCTTTTTGTAAATTCTTAGCTGCTTTAAAAGCGAAAAAGCTACAACGAATAAGAACTAATTGTTTCAATAATTTGGCAAGTTCATGCTGACTCAAGCAAAGTTTTCATATAGCAAACACTCCATTCTTGAGTTCATCCAACATCAGAGCATGTATTGCTTTCACTACTTAACATAGTGTTACTTTCCATGTATCAACATTCGGTTGATGTGTCTTGTTATATGTACATATTGTACACAAGATATTGTGTCGATTCACATCTCATCTACTAGTACACTATTGAATGGAACCTGCAACTTATTTAGATTCAAGTGTCTTGTAGATGTGTTTCTGCATAATTAATATACCTCTTTTGATGAGTTAATTGAATTATATTAAGATGAAGACAAATTATTTTACATAGATATGTATAAATAAGATTCTACGTGCAAAACTGCTTTACACTAAGGCTGCATCAAAATTAAACTCATCATAAATCACTATATTTAATAGAAAAAATTACGAATTTGAGGAATATTAAACAAGAATGATTTCAAACTGGAATCTTTTGCTTCACAAAGCATCTTTGGTGCTTTTTTATTTTTATTAATTACTATTACAAAAAGAAATAAAACAATGCATCATTGCTTACTCCATGTGATTCTTTAGTGATTCATTAATTTAACTTAAACCATACTTTAAACATTTATTCATAAGATAAGATAACGTAATTGATCACTTTTCTAAATCCAACATTGAAAATTTGAAACTTGATTGCCAATGCCCATAAAAGGCTTGGTCAAACCAAAGGCCGAAATGGTAACCATATCATTCTCTTGTTTTGCATCCATTTTTTTTTCTCTAATCAATTGTTTTTTTATTGATCAACCATTCTTCTATTGATTGAATGGTAAATACTTTCAAACTAAATAGCGAAAACATTTTTCAACCATAAAAATATAGAGAGTAAAAACAATTTCTGAACTATGCTTATTTTTGGTAATAACTTTCTTACCTTAAGTTGCCATACAAGGACACTCCTATATTTAAGGGTGTCCCTCTTTGGCAACTGAACTAAATCTCAAATTTCAGTGCAACCCCATAAGGCCATAACATACAATAAATAAAAAGTAAATTAAAAACAAAATCGTTGTTAATTTTTCATACACAATAGTTATTCTACAATGGCTGAGGATTCTCCAGAAGATATCGCCGATCGCGAGCGCATATTCAAGCACTTCGACGCGAACGGCGACGGTCAAATCTCTTCATCAGAGCTTGGGGAAGCACTGAAATCTCTGGGGTCAGTGACCCCAGAAGAGATTCAAACGATGATGGAAGAACTTGACACAAATAATGATGGATTCATTTCGTACGAAGAGTTTACGGTATTTGCAAGAGCCAACCGTGGCCTAGTGAAGGATGTGGCAAAGATTTTTTGAATTCTTTGCCACCTTTCAATCTTTGTTAAATTAATTAAATTAAGTTTGCTTAATTGTCTTTTCTTTGTGCTATGTTCTCTGCATGACCTTTTAATATACACGATGACAATGAGAGCCTCTTTCATTCAAATTCATGATGTGTAAGCCCCTGGCTTTCAATTTTCTTATATTAGAACCGTTTTCAATGTTATTCTATGGTTTTGCATTATGACTAGTTTCAATGCACATTATTGTTATTTTTATAAAACAAAGGCATGCACCTTGACGCAATTTAGGTGTGATATTCTAATCTCAAATTGGACGTAAAGTAAAACCTTAGGTAAACTTGTATGAAAATGAGTTACAAGTTGTTATGGTGCTTCTAATCAATAATTTAATATTTGTTTTCAATTTTTTTTTTCAATTTTAAAATTAGTTAGTTTTAGTTAATGACATGACCATTCTCTATTTTATATTAAGTGTCTTTTTTTATGCAACTAGCTATTCTTTAAATATTGTCCTTTATTCAGTTTTTAGAGAAAAGAAAAAATAAAAAATAAGTAATTTCTCTGATTTTTTAAACAACAATACATACGGTTAAAGATTTAATTAAGTTTTTAATTATAAATACCTTCAATTTGTAAAAAAATATTCAGTTAATTCTAATATTTTTTACACTAAAAAGGACTTAATTATAAAATTAAAGCAGTGTAGGAATCTAATTAAAAATAACAAAAAATATATATATTTAATTAAAAATTTGATGAAACTGACCAACAAAATAATTAAACCTGTTTTGTTTTCCAACTTGAATTGATGAAGAGTCATTACACTTCATGCCTTTCACAAAAGGGGAAGTTAAAGAGAAAACATGTACAAAATTAACCATCTTAACCCCATTTTCTAATAAATTAGTAGCAATAAAAATTGAATATAAAACTCATGCATACTATCCAAACCCTTAACCCTTCATTACATCTCTTCTAATGGCTTCAAGCTCCTTTTTTTTCCCTTCTATTTACAACAAAATGTTTTCATCTAATCCTTAGTACTAAAGAGGGAACCATGACAACAATGAAGGTAAGTTATGTTCTTTAGCGGCAAGAAAGATAATCATCATCATCATCATCAAACTCTGATACTCCAAGCATTGCCAAAGCCAAGTGACTTTTCAAATCACTATTATTTTGTTGTAACTGTGTGTAGTAACCAGACTTCCTCCTCCTAGAGAGAACAAGTTCTTGTTCACCTTTTAGTATCGCAAGAATCTCGTATATGCCGGGCCTTCTAGATTCTTCGAATGTAATACAAGCAGCCGCCGCTTCGATCATCCGAGCTATTTGACTCGAGAATCTCGAATTGCTATAGTGGAGTTGAGGATCAACCAACTTTTCAATAGCTAATTTCCCTTTCTGTAGCAAAGCTTTAGCCTGAATATTGAATGCCAAATAAATGTGTCACAAAAAAAGAGACCATATCCATTTGAATTTGATCTGATGCTAATAATGTTCTTTATTACAACTTCTCATCTAAATTAATGATAGATGCAAAAATTTGGTGTATGTTTTCTTCAACAAGGAATACATTAATTATAGTAAATAATACTCATGTTAATTGGAGTATTTTATAGGAACAATTTTTGTTTAGAGCATGTTGTTTATTTTCAATCATAATCTATAAAATTAGAAAATTGACATACCCATGAGACCAAGTTCTCTTCTCCTTGAGTCCTCTTTGCTTCAATTGGCTTCCTGCCAGTTATGAGTTCTAATAAAACCACTCCAAAAGCATAAACATCAGTCTTATCTGACACCTTTCCATGTTGAAAATATTCAGGGGCCAAATAACTGTTCAGAGAAGGTAATTTGATTATGAATAATTAAAATAAGAAGGAAAAAAGATGCAATGACCAAAAACATGAGAAAACTGCAGAATTAATATGAAGGGGTTAAGTTCCTACCCAAATGTTCCTTTGGCAGCTTTGCATAGAAAAGGTACTGAAGGTGCAACAGTCCATGTAGCTAGTCCAAAATCACATAACTTCAATTTAACAAAAACAATCAAAAGTAACGAATCAAACTCGAGAGTTTAACTAAACTCATGGACTTCATGAAAATTTGAATTGTTAAGCTAATTTCGTAAGAGTACTGTAAACTTGATTGGGGGTCTAAACAGATAAAATTTAGTTTACTAGTTAACTCGAGATTTCGATAACAGTTTGATAACTTGACTATCCGAGACAATTGAATATCAAACTTGAAATTAAGCATCTTACCTTGGGAATTTTCTTAGAGGAAAGCAAAATGTTTGAAGGCTTAATATCTCTATGAACAACACATCTTTCAGTTCCATAATGCAAATAAGCTATGGCCTTTGCAATCCCAATTGCAACTTTAAATCTCACAGACCATGGAAGTGGTGAACCTCTACTTTTCTTCCTCCCTATAAAAATAAGTAAAATCTATAACCAGTAACATTGGAAATTGGTAACATCATAAACTATGGAGTGAAGTAAAAAGTAAAAACAGAGAAATTAAAGTACCACTACCATGCAAGTGATGTTCTAAGCTTCCTCCTGAAACAAATTTGTAGACCAAAAACAAGCCTTCCTCTGAATCAATGCAAAATCCCAAAAGAGGTACAATGTTTGTGTTGTGAAGAGAACTTGCAATCATCAACTCTCTGCAAAAGGCCTTGGCACACTCTTTGTCTTCTTTGTCCAACCTTTTGATTGCAACAGTTGTCCTCAATATACCAACTTTACCCCTAAAAACACAGCTCAATGCCCCTCTTCCCAACACTCTACCTATAAAAAAAAACCAACAAATGAATGAATCACAAACTATTACTAACAAATGAAATTTGATTCCTTCAACAACATGCACCAATTGTCCTCCATATTAATATTTACTTGGGAAACAAAAAAAGTTACCTTTGGAGAAATTGCGAGTAGCATGCACAATTTCATGATAATTGAACCTGATCAAAGTGTTGGGCACTGGGGATATGCTCTTCTCCAATGGCTCCATTGTCCTCCATTTCAGAGACTCACACTCCAAATTCACCATCAACAAGGCTGCCTTAGCAGCAGCAGCAGAAGAACTCATGTTGAAGGATTCTAGCTCAACCTGAGAACGGAAGCTGAACCTGAAAGATGAATGAACCGATTGAGGTTCATTGTTCAGCAATTCTGCTCCAACCCCATTAGATTCTGCCAGCAACAGAGCCTTCTTGTGATCCAAAGTTATGTTTTTGAATTCTTTGCCATCGATTTTTCCACTGCTACAAGTGCATGGCGAAGCAACACATGCAAATGCAAAGTCCCATATCAGTTTTCCCAAAAAGTTTCTGTCTTTGAGGTTCTTGAAGTGAGAATCTTGGTCCCTTGTATCAGTGGAGATTCCTTGGGAGAACCCCATCATGGATTTGATTCCCAAAAACAGCACAAATCAAAGACAATAACAAAAATGGCAGAGAAAGTTAGGAAAGAAAAAGAGTGATTAGGAACGACTTTCAAGAACAGAGAAATAGCAATAGTGTATGAGGGTGATGTCACTGATTTGTTAGAATCTTAGTTATGGCAGAAATGTTTCTTTAAATTGGAGACAGAAAGAAAGAGAAGTTAGAACTGAAGAGGAAGGGAATATTGATTCTAAGCCCCAAATGAGGATAGAGACAGAGAGAAAAAGCCATGAAGATTGAAGAGAACACTTTCCGTTTTCAGTTCTTATTAAAGTTGGTAACTGGTATCGGGAATAGGAATATTAATTGCGTAGTTATCATAAACTTTGAACAAAAGAGGTAGTTGAACAAAGTATAAGGGATCATGAAATTAATAATCTTTTCTTGTTAGACACTCATATAATAATTGATATGGACGAATTCTATTTTATTTTATTTTACTTTGTATGATCTTGATATGGATGAATATATTCTTAATTGATAATGTATTTTTGTGTAGTGGTTAATGTGGTTTCTTCAGTAATAATATATCACAGTAAAAAATAGTTCTTTTTCATGGATATAAAAAGTTAATTATTATGTTTTTTCTAATACTATGATTATATTATTGTAAAAATATTTATTATTTTTTATGACATATTTTATTATTTTGATAAAAACTATTTGAATAATATGTATAAATAAATACAAATAGTATTTAATTATTAATTTTTAGTGATTATATATATAATTTGTTTAAAAAAAAAAAGAAATGTCTAACCAGTGGACAAATTATTAAAAATTGATATGATTTCTTTTGGAGTCGAAATTGATAAGAATTTTTAACAAGAGGAAATAGTGTATGTATGTGCTTTCATACATTGCACTTCATGCAAAGTCTAAACGATTTGAATAATAATGGATTTTAAGTTTTTTAAATGGGACACCAAATCAGTATTATCCTATAGAAATGAAATTGAATATCCAGGTACAATATAGAATAACATCAACATCGAGGTCTGCAATTTGGTGACCGTACAACCGATCGAAAAAGTAGTAATGCAAGAAAAGACATACAACCGCTTCCAACCCCAACAGCCACCATTGACAAGTCACCTTCGCTTGTCATGTTTCTCTTCATCACGTCAAATCTTTGCCTTATCCTATTAATTAATTAAGGTAAAGACTCACATGCAATTATTTTTTTATGAAATTGATAATTAAAAATCATTTTATGATTATTTAATTAAATTTATTAAATTATTTAATAATTTTTAATTAAATAATTTAATAAATTTAATTAAATTATTATTTAATAATTATTAATTATTAATTTTATATAAAATAATTATATATAAGATTTTTATTTTTAATTAAATATATTAAATTATTTAATAATTTTTAACTAATATTTTTAAATAAATAATTATTTTAATTAAATCATCATAAATTTGGACCATGCTTAATCTTTGTGGAGATAGAGACTATATTCGAAAAAGGCATGCACCTACATTATGGAGCATGCACCGCCCATTGATCTACAACCATGTTTGCTATAATTATTTGGAACTTGATTTAGAAATGATTTATGATTGTGATGGGCTATTTTATTTTTTATTTTATTTTCCAAATTATACTAATACTTTGTACAATTGACATGAAATATTCTTAAAAATATACTACTAGTTTTTTACTGAAGTTGAAAGTTCTTAACAATAGATATAAAATAAAATATTAAAAAAACGTTGATATCTATTTATACGACCAACTAGTCACATGCGGACTTAC
>NC_029791.2:13592430-13592883 GCF_000816755.2 Arachis ipaensis | reverse complement strand
GATCCGTCCCTAATGCAGACCCTCATATAAAAAAAGGGATAATACCCCCAACTTTCAATATTTTTTGTACATTATAAAAAAAATTTATAGTTTAGTCCTCTCAAAATTATTTATTCTTTTGTTAGAATTATTAATTTTTGCACCTTTCTAAAATTTAACCTAATTCTGCCTTTTTCATTAAAAACCACTCTATGTAACTTTTTTTTTGTGGAGTAAACATTTAACTTAGTTTTGATCTATTTTCACAAAAGATAAGATAATTATTGTTTATAAAAAGATACTTCAATCTCAATTTATTTTATTTTGGGATAATATAAATTTGTTATTAAAAATTTCATCAAATAATAATAAAAAGTGATTTTGTGAAGATTTTATTTATAATATGTGAAAATTTTAAATCCAAACAAATTATTAATAAGTTTATTTTTAAAAAAAAAATTTATTAGTAGTGGT
>NC_029791.2:13584186-13591854 GCF_000816755.2 Arachis ipaensis | reverse complement strand
AGTAGTGGTTAAGTAAAAAAAGACTATTGCTGGAAGTGATATTGCAAGAAGAAAAAATAATTACAATACAAAAATTTTTCAAAGAAAAAAAAATAGCATCGAACAAGAATTAAGAAAAGAGAATGATGATGATAGAATTGGTGTAAGTGTTAATAATAGTAGAGGACATAATAATGATGATAAATTATGATTGCATAATAAAAATAGTAGAGATAGAAGTTATAACGACGAGGATGAGAAAGATGTTGGTAATGGTGGTGATAGTTGGATTAATTATGAAAGATATGATTAACTACCTCGACAAAAAATAGAGAAGAAGATATAACTATTAATGAAGAAAGAAATGAAGTGAAAAAAATGTGAAGTGTAACACCCTACCACATAGAGCTTTACGTCTAGAACGTAAATCAGAGGTGGCAAGGCGCTATAACCTCTAAAAGTAAAAATACTTATATATGTGATAAGAGTAATATAACTAGGAACCTTGAAAGAAACGGTACGATCAAAATAAAAGCGAAGATACAACGCTCATGGCCAACGATAAGACAGAAAATTTATATAGAAAACCAAAAGATAGATATATATAGGATTCCAACCGGTAAATATAATCAAGTTCTAGACTCGACCTGCGAAGTAAAGACCGGCTAGAGTGTGTATATATATATGACCCCAAAGAATACCCTAAACCCAAGCTACAAACTTATTTTTCCAAGTCAACCTTTAGAAGGGACAAATTAAAACATAATATATACAAAGTGGAGAATCTATATATATACATGTATAAACATAAATAAAATACAACCTTAAATTTCAAGAGTTCTGAGCTTCCAGAAAGTCTCCAGAATGCTCAGTGCAGTGCTGTCCGATCTGCATCTGAAAAACAACATGTATGGAATGAGAACCGGAGGTCTTCAACATAGTAAAGGTGCCCCACATAGTCAATATAAATTAAAAGGTCCCGAAAAAATCAGAGGCAATCCTAGAACTCCGATACTCAGATATAAAGCTTAGAGTTAAAGTTTAAAATCATACTACAAGGTGGATTATCTAAAGTTCTTAAATCTAACTCAATTCTACTTATTTCCTCAGCTTCTCACCTTCCTCCAATCCTCCAAAACTCCGGTGCACAGATAAACAATACAGACAAAGCAAACACAAGTAGGATACATATACAGCAGGTAGTAAATATAGCAAGTAAGTATAATAAACACATAGTCAAGCTCAATTAATGCACAATCAAACAAAACACACATATGCATATGATGTATGCCTGCCCTATGCCTAATGAGTCTCATCCATCGGCTATAAAGTCAAACCCGATATGTCCGGTAGCTAACCCTGTACAGAACACCAAACACGGACCAAGTGGGACAACGTCTCAACCCTTGCATCTTACCTGCGTACCCGAAGTAAGGGAACAACCTCAGCCTTGCCTCTTATCCAGGCGGTGTTTCAGTTCTCAACCTGAAGCAAGCGGTGACAGAACTCAACCCTTGCATCTTTTCTGGAGTCTTGAACTCTTATCTGAAGCAAGTGGATAATACCACAGCATCTTACCCGGCTTATTGGCTCTTACCCGAAACAAGTGGATAACACCACTGCATCTTACCCGAAGTCACATTCAGAAATTCATTCTCATTATCTTTACAATTCATTCATATTCATTCAATTTCATAGTCAAACTCATTTCTCATCATTCTTCTTCCTCATCTCTTTTCCGGAGCATGTGAACAACACCACTGCCTCTTATCCAATCACACATATCTCATTATCATTATAATTTATACTCAAAACACAATTCATTCTTTTCTAAAAGCAAACTCAAAATGTAATCTTTTTCTTTTTAACTAAAAACCAAATCATAAAATTCTTAAAAATCCAAATCTTCCTAAATAACCACTTCAAATGAAACCTCCTATTTTCATAAAAATTTTGCCAGCATCTTCTCTAAAACTTGGACTTTGCCACTCTTCAAGGGTCCCAACCACCGAACCAAACACCTCTCGGTCCCATTTCCAATATCAAATTATTTCAAAGCAAAACAAATTCCAATATTAAATCTTTTCCAAAAACCAACCAACTCTAATAGCAAACCGTTTACAAAATTGAATCACACATCACATACTATATACACAATCCATCAATAATTTATTCAGTTCATTCCTATCTTAATACCTTCTAGCCTAAATTTTCACATGACATTAAATATTAACTACGAGAAACCAAAACCATACCTTGGCCGATTTTTCCCTAATGCTCAGAACACTTCAAATATCCATCGTTCCTCAAGCTCTAAAACTCTAGTTTCTCTCCATTGAAAATTCAACTTCCAAGGTTCACTCCCAAGCATCCAATTTCACCAATTCAATCTCTAATTCAACATAAATTTAATCTAATACATACAATTCCATACATAGTCACAAATCAATACCTAAACTTCACAAAATTAAAATATTCACAAGGGATACAAGTTTCTCACTTTATCTATGGATGATATGCGTGAAACCCAATAATTATCCACTACTAGAGTACTCCTAAACCATCAAAATCACAAAATCTCTCAAATACCAAAACCTAAAATCACGAATTGAAGAGGAGTGAGAACTGACATGAAATATTAATTTTCTTACCAAATTATTGGGTGGATTTTGTAGAGAATTTCGAGACGAACGCATGGTCGCTGACGGCTTGTCAATCGGAGATCTGGATTGAAAGTTATGGACGATTGAATTTTTGGAGGAATAAGGGTTAGGTTTTAACGTTAACCAAGCTTCTTCAACGTGTTTGCAGGATTGAAGAAAAAGAAGGCTTATCCTCGGTATTTAATAGGTTGGGCCTTGGGTCCGGTCCAATTGATTTGGTCCGTTGGTCTATTTTTGGGCCAGAATCTTTAAATTTAGTATCAAAAATTATATTTTAATTATTTCTACTTTTTTAAACTATAAAATTTAAGTTTCTAATTTTTTTAAATAATAATTAATTTATTAGTTAATTATTTACTAATTACCCAGAGTTTACATGAAAAAAGGCAGAGAAAACAGATGGAAGGAGTGTGAGGAGGGAAACTCACATTTTATTTGTTGAAAATCTACCTGATGAGATAATTAAAATAGTCCTATACAAAATTTTTGGCAGGATGTAAAGGGGGTTTCCAATTATGTTTACATTCAAGGAAACCAAGAAAGGGAGTAAGAGACCGTTTGCATTTGTTCGATTTAATTCAAGAGAAAAGCTAATCTGGGCGGTAGAAACTAAATGAAAAAGTTATCAGTAGAAGAAAAATTACAGTAGCAGAATCAAAATATTCCAGAACCTTTTATCGAATACAAAAAAGTCATAATTGGAATGAAGAAGGGGGGTTGTAAGAGGAATATGGTGATGGATAAAAAGAAAAATGTTGTTGTTGGTAACAAAAAGCAAGTATGGATTCAAACAAAGTATAAATATGTGATGCACAAATCTTTATGCCAGCATTAGCAGCAGAGGAAAACGATGTAGGCAGAGTACTCTGAGTCTTAGAACTTAGAAGGATCTTCTTAAAAGAAGGATCATTGGTGCTAACTTTTAGCTTAGGTTTAATTATTCTGTTAATTTTTATAATTTATTAAATTTGTAATTAAGTATTTATACTTTTTTACTTTCAATAAGATTTTTACACTGTTTTTAGTTTTATAATTAGGTCCTTTTCATGTTAAAAAATGTTAAAATTAACAGAATATTCGTCCCAAAAAATATATGGTCAAAGATCTAATATGGTTATTAATTATGGATACCTTCAATTTATGAAGAAATATTTCGTTAACTCTAATATTTTTTACATTGGCAAGAACTTAGTTACTAAATTAAAAGAAGTGTATGGACCAATTGATAAAAAAAAAGTATAGAAACCTAATTACAAATTTGATAAAATTATAGAAACTAATAGAATAATTAAACTTTTAACCTATCAAGTTTGGCTCTATGATGTATAAGATTAGAGATGGTTGGATAGGTTCGGGAATGATCGGATGTAGGGACCTTGGTCCATACAAATGTGTCTTTACTCTGAAAAGTATTGAAGATGGAGATAAGGCTCTTAATAGTCCGCTTCTTAATTTCCTATTTTGATGAATTGAGGCCACAGTGGAATTTTATGTGAACCATGAGCAGACAAGTTTGGATTGAGCTCATGGAAGTGCCTGTTCAAGCATGGTTCTTGGACACTTTTTCAAAGACAGGAAGGAGATGGGAAAATTTACTAATAATAGAGGATTTAAAGGAGGCGAAAGTTTCTTTTAGTGTAGCAAGAATTTTAATGAATTCATACCAATGGAAAGTCATTTAAGAGTAGTTCACACTTAAGATACAAGGAGGTGAGTATGAGGTTTATATGAAAAAGATGGGGGAGAAAGGTTTACAAGGCACATGTTCACTCGGATAGAAGGGATAGACACGATGTTGTTGAAAGTGAAGGCAAGAATGACTATAATGGACCTCGTTGGACCCGCCAGGAGAAAAAAAATGATCCAACAGCCATGGATGCAAGAGATGAGAGCTCAAAGGTAGTGCAAGAGTCAGTCTTAGGGGATGAGGGCCAAGGGAGACACGTACCAGGTGACCCGATTCTTGAGGAGTTGATAAATCAAAATTGAAAAATATGTTGAGCTGTGATTGCGGCAGCTTGAGGATGGGGGTGTACATTAGAAGTGGAGTTTAAATTTTTTTTTTAAGGAAAAAAAATAACAATTTAAATAAGTCTAATCTAATATCAAACCTTTAAAAGAAGGTTGAAAGTAAGTGAAATGCTGACCTCTCTTGAAGGAGAAGGGATGAAGGTTGGGTTCTTTAAGGTGTTTTTCTTTCTATATAAGTTATTTGTGCTCCCTCACTCAATCCATTCATTCATTTCATGTATAATATCATTAGCCATGTCTCCTTCTTTTGTTTGTATTTATTTCTTTTGCATTTAAAGAATGTGTACTGCTCCTTATTGCATTAAATAAAATCTTGGTGTAACTATCGTTTACCATGCATTATGTAATCATTGTTATTCGGAGCTACCAATTTCTCTTATGTATAGCTTTCCCCTTTCATTTCAGACTAATCAGCTACTCTGTTACATGCCTGATTTCAATTAATATTTTCATTTTGTCTTTAATTCCATTCTCAAATCCTTCATCATGTACCCTTTTCTCTCTTCAGTTATCGTAATTCTATCATGCCCCATGCCTTCAGAATTTCCACTCATTGGCTGACCTCTACTACAATGGAGCATTTAAAGGTTTTTCAATCTAATGCAATCAGATCCTCTTTATTACAACATGCTTTGGTTATCATTCATATACCTGAATAAATATGCATGCATTTCTTAAAAGCAATATTTTTGTGCAAAACTAAATCTTTTTCTCTTTGTTCTTCCCCAAACAGTTGCTTTTGTCTTTCTATATTTGTCAAGGAAGTATGAGAACTATTTTTAGGCTACTTCATTCTGTCTGGAAATCAATTCTGATATGTTTATAAATATATTTGCATTTATTTTTTATTTTTATTTTTTTCCCGTGGTCGTAATTTCATACTCATTTTCTGTTTTATATCATGTTAAAAATTTAGGACGTTGGAGAGATCACTGCATTATTCTATAGAAGCTTCATATATGTTATTTCTAACTCTTTGGTATTCATAGATGCTTACTGTGATACCATCGACATAAGAATACAGAAAGGGAATTGTATTGCGATCATAGTTGAAGGTTACCAACAACTATTGGAGAAATATCATCTTAATTATGGTGGTTGGCTTAAGGTCAAATATGTTGGTAGGAACAAATTCTTTATTGATCAAGTAATAGACCACAACATGCACTTAGTTTCTAACTATACAATCCCCATTAAGTTTTTACTGGATAACAATAAATTTGTCGTCAAAGACGTCAATGTGGACTCAACTGATCATGCAATTCTATTGGTTGACGGGGACGCATACGTTCCTTCAAGTAATGTAGGCCTTGTATGTCCAACACAAACTCCTGACAATTTGATGATATCCTTAGATCATCCTTCCTCTGAAAATCAATTTTTTATGACCTCAATATTGTGCAACTAAATTCCTCTCGATATTCATAATTATATGTCTTTTATGAAAATTTTAGGATTTTTTTAATCATAGCGTGGAATCCTATTTCATGAATTTTTTCAATTAAGATGCAACCAAATCATCTCCTATCTATGACAATTCTGCAGAGTATTAAAGCTTTCAAAAAAGATGAGGCTTATTGCTGAAGGTACTATTGAGTTGATGATGATGTCAAACATTTTGCAGAATGGTTAATTAAGATTAGTGATGGGTTGACTGGTGATTCAACTAATGGTGAGTCTCAGGTTGTCATACCTGAAGACATTCTATTTAATGATACCCATGATGGGTTTCAAAAACTGGTTTCATTTGTCTACGCAAAATTATTGCCAAACTTGAATAACATTAACTACTTTAAGGAGCGCACAATTTTAGCACCCACACTTAAAGTTATGCATGCGGTCAACAATACAATAATGGAATACTTTAACACTAATGAAAAAGTGTATTTTAGTTCGGACTCATTATGTGCTGAAGAGAGCAACATAGAATATAAGTTGGATGCTATCACAACTGATATTTTGAATTCTATAAATTATTCAGGTTTACCTAGCTACGAACTGAGACTTAAAGGTGGTGTACATGTTATGCTTCTGAGGAATATAGAACCAAGCAATAGATTTTGCAATGATTTACAAGTTAGGAGATTAGGTAATCATGTCATTGAATGCAATATCTTGACAGGTGATAAGTCTGGCAAAGTAGTTTTAATCTCACACATGCATATGGTGTCTAACAATAAAATTCTATCATTCAGATTTCAACGCAGACAATTTTATTGATAGTCTCTTTTACAATGACAATTATTAAATGGTTTAATTACTCTATTGGTCTCTATAGTTTCGCGAAATTTTTAATTAGGTCCCTATACTTTTTTTCCTTTTAATTGAGTCATTGCACCAAATTTTTTTTAATTGAGCCCCTATACTTTTTTTTTCCTTTTATTTGAGATCCTGTACCAATTTTTCTTTTTTTAGTTGGGTCCTTATACAATTAAGCCAATTACTACTAAGAGGGACCTAATTGAAAAAAAATTGGTGTAAGGGTCCAATTAAAAGGAAAAAAAAGTATAGAGACCTAATTAAAAATTTTGCAAAAACTATAGGAACTAACAGAGTAATTAAACCTTATTAAATCACACGGCCAAACTTTGAGCACAATAGGGCTATACCTACCAAAACTTATTTTCGCACATGGTCAATTATACGTTGCTTTGTCTATGATGAAGTCTAAAAGCAATTTGAGAGTTCTAATCAAGAATAATAGTTTACTTAAGGGTAGTTCTACTTTGAATGTTGTGTACAGAAAATTTTTTTATAATATGTGAGACTAAACTGTTAAATTTTTATGTTTAAAAACTTCTCTATTTATATAATTCGGTATTATTGATTAATAAATTGTGGACACATTTATAAGTAGAAGTTTTGATGTTAGTAATTAGGTGTTAAAATATTAAGTGTGTTATTTTTTGTGGAACATGCTTTATGTAAATATGAAGGGGGATGATATATGTGTAGATATAATTTAAGTTTCTTCTAGTGAGAAGAGAGGGGGGGG
>NC_029791.2:13575568-13584083 GCF_000816755.2 Arachis ipaensis | reverse complement strand
AGGACTTTGCAGTGTCAAAATGATAGTGAGAAGAGAGGTGCACAATAATTATAAAAGAAAAATACACAATAAAATAATTTTAGCTTATAAATAGGAGGTGTCGTTTTGTTTTTGTGTTGCTAATAAGATAGAAAATTTAGTGAAAAAGATATAACTGTTAAGTTACATGGCACCGGATTCGATGGTCCCAAAACGTTTGAACCATTAAATGGTTCCATAACAAAACATGTTTTTTAAGTTTTTTAATAATTGTTAAATAATTCTTATTTAATTCTAATTACAAATTAACCCCATATATTTTATTTAATTATAAAAACTAGTTTTTATTTTATAAATTATTATTTTATCAGTCATCTATTATGTTTATTAACAATCAAAAACAAAAACAATAATGAATTAGATCTTCCATTGATCGTAATAACTTTTGGCAATCCCAATTAATGAAAAATTTATCTTTAATCTGTTACATCTGTCGAGGGTTGTAAAATCGTGTTTCTTAGAAAATCAATCGATTGAATTTCAGGTTTTCCATAACTCAATCGATTGGACTTCAGGTTATCCCAAAACAATCGATTGAAAATTGCAAGGCAGTATGGTTTTTGCAAAAATCAATCAATTGGTCAATTTACCCAATTGATTGAACAATGACTAGAATGTGAGTTTTTTTATAATTCAATTGATTGTTTATATTTCCTAATTGATTGAAGGATTCAAAGCAACTTGAGGTCTCACAATTCAATCGATTGGTTGTGTTGCCCAATCGATTGAAGTTTGTACGTGACTAAAGGTGTATTCAAATTCAATCGATTGGTATGAGCATTCAATCGATTGGAATGTGATGTAAATAAGTTTTTTTCTGCATTCAATTGATTGGTAAGATAATCCAATCGATTGAATTTTGAATTGCGCTATATATTAAACCTGGTAACCATGTGTATTCAGCCTCCCTCCCATTTTTAAAACATAACAACACCATTTCTACATTTTCCTCTCTTCTCTCTCTAAATCCAAAAAACTTCTTTCTTCTTCTTCTCCAATCTCACCAACATCCACTCTAAACTACATACATATTATTAATCCTTATCTAAATCCCTACAAAACTCACCGAATCAATATCCCCAAAATGGCTAGAACTAAAAACTCCAAAAGAGCTAGGGTTGAGGGTGAAAGTTTTGCATCCACCAGACTAATTGCTTCATCCCATTACATGGCAAGGTGGCTGCCGTCTCCGAGGGCATTGAACAATTATGTGGAGAAGTTCGAGTCAAGGGCAATTGTTCTTCCCAGGTACATAACAACCGAGTTCATTCATGATAAACATTATAATTTGGTCTGGAATACTTTCCAAACACAACACTTAACTGATTTTGTACAAACTAAGGATGATTATTATCCCCACTTGGTTAGGGCTGTTTATAGTACTTTAAATTATGTTGTTCTTGAAACTAATAAAGAGGGTGAAGAACTAATGCCGCTGATTGAGTTTGATTTAGGGTCACGACATTATAGAGTTACTTTGGAACAATTAGCTGAATAATGGAATTTAGTTTATCATGGGGCAAAATTTACTGGAGGTATTGCGGCAGATAAGGAATGGGGTGAATATAATAGATTGGTTGGTTTGCAGAGTCTGCAGTATGAGGATCCACATATGGATGTTAGAGGTAACATAAGTTGCAGTGGTTTGGGTAATGAGCAGCGTATATTGATGTATTTATTTTCATACATGTTGATTCCAAGAAAACATAATCATGGAATCTTGTTTAACTAAGATATTCTAGTGCTTTAGGCTATGGTGACTGGAAAGGAGATAAACTGGCCTTATTTTATGGTTCATCATATGCTTGAAATGAAGAGAGGAAAATCAAGTATTAGTTTAGGATATGCTTGCCAATGGACCAAGATTTTCAAATAGCTTGGAATTGACTTGAGTGAAGAGAAAAGTATCATCTTGAGTAATGTAGCCAAGATTGATGACAACACTCTAAGACAGATGAAAAAAGACCCGGATGCCCAAGAACCTCAGATCCAAGGACAACCACAAGACCCTGAGGTGCAAGCACAACCCCAGGAATCCCCACCGCCACCGCCTCCTTTGCCAACAATGCAAGATTTGATGGATGAATTGCGAAATATAAGATTATACATGGAGGAACAATTTGCTGAGATGAGGCAGTGTCAAGACAGGCAAACTGAAGCTATCAATCATCAACGAGAAGCAATTGATCTTCTATACAGTAATCTAGGCATCACAAACCCAAGGGGCATCATCTCAAGGCCTGGACCATGAAGAAAATGTGTCGAAGAATGAAAAAATTTTATTTATTTGTCTTGAAATTGTTTCAGTTTTTCTTAAAATCAATTGATATGCAATCAATCGATTGAATTAGGAAACAAATCGATCGAAGTATGCTTGTAATCAGGAATTTGTATGCATTCAATCGATTGTTTTGTTAGTGAAATCGATTGAAGTATCATCAATTACTAATTCAATCGATTGTTTGGTTAGTGAAATCGATTGAAGTATCCTCAATTACTGATTCAATCGATTGTTTTGTTAATGCAATCGATTGAAGTAGGTTCAATAACTAATTCAATCGATTGTTTGGTTAGTGAAATCAATTGAAGTATCCTCAATTACTGATTCAATTGATTGTTTTGTTAATGCAATCGATTGAAGTATGTTCAATTACTGATTTAATCGATTATTTTGTTAATGAAATCGGTTAAAGTATCCTCAATTATTGTTTCAATCGATTGGTAAGTGCTTGAACACGTATAGTGCTATTCAACTAATTTGTTCCTATTTTTATTTAATTATTAGTGATCGGTCCAATATTATTATTATTATTATTATTATTATTATTATTATTTGACTATTTATCTCTGATGCGTCTAATCTTATTATTATTATTATTTGAGTTTTTATCAACTTAAAAATAATTATAGATAAGATATAATCATATGAATTAATAAAATTTATTTTGTTAAATTTTAAAATAAAAATCAAGATAAAATTCAATTTGTATTTAACTTTAACCAAAAGATAAGATAACATGAAAATTTTTAGAATTGTTCACTTAATTTAAAAATTAAAAAAAGATAGATTTAAAATTTGACTATCTTTAATATTTGTGCTCTGTTTTGGCTCATTGTTTTGAGCACTTTGTGTTAGAGAATTTCAACTTGAGCTCTGATTATATTTTGAATAATTTATTTGCTTAAGTATACATATATGTGCTGTCTGGATCAAGTTGTGAAAATAATGGCTCGGTCTTAAAGGTTTCATGTTTTGAAATCTTTATCTTCTTGGAACTCTTTAGAGCTTGTATACAGGTGATGGCCTTCTTGAATATTTTGTTAATCAGGCACACATCAAAGGGGAGCACATTGAACAAAAGAAAAGGGGAGATTTTGGCAAATCTTCAAAGGGAAGTTATCTATCCTAATTATTTCAATTCAGTTTAATAATGCTTGTCATCAAGAGGGAGATTGTTGAGTTTGAAAAACTGAAATGATAATCAAACATTATTAAAATATAAATTAAAAATTATTAAAATTAAGTGTCTTATTTAATGCTTCCAATGGTTTGTTTGATATGTTTATTAGCGTGCAGGAGGAAGAAATCAATTTTCTAATGGGTCAAAAAGATATAGCAGCCCACTTTGGTCAAAGAATTATTTTAGTTTTGTGCAAAATCAATTCAAACATAAAATGGCTGAAATTTGAAATGAAGATAAGCCCAAATCATAAGCCCATATTGATAAAAGAAATAAAGAAGGAAATGGTCCAAAGATGCCATACGTTGATCACAAAAACAAAGGGGCCCAATTTTGTTGAAGCATATTTTGGTTACCAATTCACTTGGGTAGAATTCAAATTTTAATTAAATTGATTGCATGCTTTCCACGGTTACCATTCCCTTCTCCAATGGATTATGAAATTCAAAATTTGATTAAATAGATTTAATGCATACATTGGTAACAGGAAAGAGAAAATTTGAAATTGATTTGATGGCATTAATTGATTTACACGTTACTAGGCATGGGGAGTGGAAAATTAACTCATTTTAATTTCCTTTCTTAATTCCATTGAAAGCTTTTCTACATTCTCTCTTCTCTCTTCGGTTGTCACTTCAGCCGGAAAGAAGGAGATGCAAGCTATTAGTAAAAATTACAGAGAAGCTAGAAGCAAGGAAAGGGCTAAGGTGATGATGGCCTTAGCAAAAAGAAGATCCACAGTAAGGCGTGGCTGAGATCTTTGCCACTTATGGTAAGAAGTGGTAGGAAAGAAGGAGATGCAAGCTATCAGTAAAAATCACAGAGAAGCTAGAAGCAAGGAAAGGACTAAGGTGATGATGTCCTTAGCAAAAAGAAGATCTACAGTATGGCGTGGTTGAGATCTTTACCACTAATGGTAAGATGTGGTGAAGAAGCCTCAAGATCACCATGCCTAAAAATGGTAGAAATCCAATTCGGCTAAAGAGAAAGATCCGTTAGGTGAAGCTCGTCTCTACTTTTGTTCATCCATCACAGGAGGTAGCTACTGTAACTACGTGGGGAAGAAGCAGAAGATAGAGCAGATGGAGCTGTCAAGGATCAAGGGTTTATCAAGGGTCAGAAATCCTTCTTGGGGACCAAGTCAAGATGGAAGGCTCAGATTGATGAAGCTTGATGAGATGGGATGAGAGTGAGGTAATTGCATGTTAGCTTTTGCATTCGGTTTTCTCTCTCTTTTCTCTGTCCGAAACGATTTTGGTGTTGAAGAAGAAGAAGTTGGCTCGGTTGAACCGTTTCAACCTTGGAAGCTTCCCCTTCTATAATAAGGGAGAACGGCCAAGTATTGAGACAAGGAGTGAGAGCACACGTTCGGGTTCCCATAGCTCTTTGAGATGTTTATTCTTCTCCTTCATGACTTTCGTTGAATATTTCTTTTTCTCAGTGAGTCTGTCTGTGTTTCATTGGTAAAAGGCAAAATGTGAGGTTTTGTAAGAAAAAGCCAATGAGTGGAAAAAGGCAGAGAGTTAAAAAAAAGTCATTATTATCTCAGAAATTCTTTGTATGGCCAAAGGTTGAGACAAGGAGTGAGAGCACACGTTCGGGTTCACATAGCTCTCTGAGCTGTTTATTCTTCTCCTTCATGACTTTCGTTGAATATTTCTTTTTCTTAGTGAGTCTGTCTGTGTTCCATTGGTAAAAGGCAAAATGTGAGATTTTATAAGAAAAAGCCAATGAGTGGAAAAAGGCAGAGAGTTAAAGAAAAAGTCATTATTATCTCAGAAATTCTTTGTATGTATTTCTATTTTGTTGTCATGATCCTGAGAGGATTTTCTTACAAGTTGGGTTAGAACTTTGCGGTTGAAAGCTAGATTGAGGTCTAGTCAAGTTCAGGTTGGGGTAGAATCTGGACTTGTTCCCTTACAAGTTGGGTTAGCACTTTGCAGTTGAAAGCTTGGTAGGCGACCAAGTCAAGTTCAGTTTTGGGGATAGATTCTGGACTTGTCCCGGATAGGAATGGGTAGTTCCTAGGGAAGAATTGGTGTCTGTAATCAGTTTGATTATAGTGAGAGTCCGTCACTGTTGTGATGGAGACTGGATGTAGGCTGCATTGCACTTAGCAGTTGAACCAGGATACTTCTGGGTGTGATTCTCTCTTTCTCTTCTACTCCTTTACTGTTTCTGTTCGTGGGAGACAAAATTAAAAAATATCTCCTAACCGGTTACGAGACAAAAATAAAATGTCTCTTGACCAATTATGAGACAAAAAGTAGAAATATCTTCTGGAGCTATTCTAAAAAGCAGAAAGTAACATTCAGCAAAAAGAGGTCTAAGATTCAACCCCTACTTCTCTTAGCCACTGATAACCATCAAAAGATTTTTTTAAAAAATAAATATAGAGATTATTATATAAAAACTAATTTAAAAGGTACAAAGACTTGAGGGTATGATATTAAATTAGTTAAGTAAAAAATATTAGTGAATTAAATAATTAAAACATAAATCCATTACATAGTGAAAAATAATACATATAAAACTATTAAATTACATAATTTTTTTATTTTTTAAATACATATCTTATATATAAGTATAGTTTTTTAAAATTTTGGGGGGTCGAGGCCACTACTCGCCCCCTCTAGGTCGTTCCCTGATTGCTAGCTAATTAATAATAAAAAATAATAAAATTTATTTACTTTTTAGTATTTTTCAACGTCGGTGAATTATTAAAAGATAAAAAAATATTTTTTCATTATACAATCAATTTCACGAATAAAGTATCAAAACAAAGAATTGCAAAATTAGAGATTCTATTCACTGACCTCGATTTTGTAATCAAAACGGTGGATTGTTTTTTGAACACTACAATAAAAAAATTGATTGGATCTTTGTTGATTGTTGCAACTGTAATTATCAATTAATGATAAACAAATATTGGATATTAGATAGATGGATAAAGAAGAAAGAACATTAGATATTAAGTAAATGGATATCCGAAAGAAAAACAATGAAATTTTTTATAATCAAAGAGATTGATACACGATTCCAATTGTGGGATTGAATAATTGGTGATAGATTATTCACCAATTTATAATCTTAATATTAAAGAAAAGATAATATTAGAGTATCTAAATCAAAATAAAAACTTAAAAATTGAAGATAGAATTTTAAAGATAATAATTTATAAAAATGATAAGAAAAATGAGAACGGCGTAGTGCATAATTCAATCGATTGGGTAACACAACCAATCAATTGAATTGTGAGACCTCAAGTTGCTTAGAAGCCTTCAATTGATTGGGTAATATAAACAATCGATTGAATTATAAAAAACCCACATTCTAGTCATCGTTCAATCGATTGGGTAATATGACCAATTGATTGATTTTTGCGAAAACGATACCGCCTTACAATTTTCAATCGATTGTTTTGTGATAACCTGAAGTCCAATCGATTGAGTTATGGGAAACCTAAAATTCAATCGATTGATTTGTTAATCCAATTGATTGATTTTCTAAGAAACACGATTTTACAACCCTCGACGGATGTAATAACGGATCAAAGATAAATTTTTTATAGATTGGGATTGCCAAAAGTTATTACTATCAATGGAAGATCTAATTTATTATTGTTTTTATTTTTTATTGTTAATTAAACATAATAGATGATCATTATTAAAAAATTTAAAAAATATATTTTGTTATAAAACCATTTAATGATCCAAATATTTTGGACCATCTAACCCTTTGCCAACTTACATGTTGAAAGAGATTTTTCTCTTTAAGAAAGGGTGTGGATTGTGTCAAAAGAATTTAAAGGTATGGTTTTACACATTTTAAAATAACATGTCTATTATTCGTGGAATAAGAATGAGTATTCTTTGGACAGAGACGAAACCTCATATAATAAATGTCCTTAGATGATCTGCACCTATAATCAATGTGCTAATCTAATGTCAATATTGTACTTGTAGTAATTAAGATTAAAATTTAAGAACCACTTAGTTTGTAGCTAAACATATTTTGCATCTTGATAATTTAGAACCCTACTTTGACAATAATATCAGTTTTATTCATAGTTGTTAGAACCAAATTAGACCATACAGTTCAATAAAAAAATCGATCAACACGTAATTAACCTGTTGAAAAATGTCCAAACCCCGCTGAAGCACAAAATGTAGCCACCGCAGGCAGGGACAGAACTTAGTTAAGATAAGGAGGACCATGGCTCCTAAACTTTTGTTAAAAAAATTAGTAGTACTTCTTCAAAAAATAAAAAATAATTTAGTTGGTTCAAATACTTTATTATGATTTAAAATATTAAAGTTCAATCTTCATCTCTTGTTTTTATTGCACAATTATTTTTAGTTTTAAACATTCAAACCTTGTTGGATTTGGACTGAACTGAATGTATTCGCATTTCGCAACTCTCTATTCAATAAGCAATACTCCTTCTACCTTTGAGTTCAAATACCAAAAATTAGGTAATAACTTTTACAATATCAACACCTGTAGATAGTTCTTCTACTTTAATGAATCACGAAAAAAGTAAAATACAACCTTCAAAAGTTCAAAGAGTTGCATCTTATGAGTTTGACCTTAATTTTTTGGAACGAGATCTTAAAAAACGGCTTTAAATTTAACAATATCACCCAAATTAGAGAGATGAGGTTAGACGAACTTATCTTAAATGGGTCCATATTAAAAGCATTTTGATAATTATCTTTTATCTTGTCCCAAAATACTGCAGGTCCACCATGGTCAATGCGAAAGAGATTTTGAATTATTCTAAGATGAAATGGACACGATTTGAACCTGCCTGGAGCATTGAAAGGCATAATAAGTTTTTTTTGTCATCAGGCTAACTTTGACTTTACTTTTGTGTCTGCTGATTATTATGTATATTATCTGAAAATTGCTGTTAAATGTTATTTCTTATATTTTTGTTTAATTTTGATTTTCATACTCATATTTTCTCAAATTAATTATATTTTTAGTTTTACATGATTATTACAATAAACATT
>NC_029791.2:13572008-13575316 GCF_000816755.2 Arachis ipaensis | reverse complement strand
TAAATCTTCGAAAGTTACTTAATGAATGATCTGACCGTTTATTGCATAAGTATTTTATTTCACGAACAAAAGCAAAGATGCAACGAACTAACAAGCCCAATGATACAATAACTTCCTCTCCTTCTTTGTTGGTGGGTGCCAATAGTTTTTTTACTGGGCCCTCTATAAAAAAAACTTGTGATTATGATAATAAACTCATCATGTCATGGATAAGTAGTTCCTTTGCTGTATAAAAATGTTTAAATTTATTCCATTATTCTTTCTTTTCATTAATTACTCTTTTAAAATATCGCTATTATTAGATTATTCTATTGACTTTTAAGTTGCTTAGCACGTTCCCGTATAACTAAGTGTTACGTAAGTAACCTGAGATAAATGGATTAGGTTTGAAGGATTGGCCTAAATGTTAGAAGAAGGTGGCCTCCGACTTATTTTCTGTCTGAGAGCCGCTGTCCGAGTTGTGTACGCGAGAGAATGAGAGGGTGGTACCTGCAAAGACACTCTGATGTCTAAGTTAGCAAGGAGGTAAGCAGGTTTAGAGCGTATTGGAACTTGGATTTACCTGAGTGTGTCAGTGTATTTATAGGTGACGATCCAATAACCACCGTTGGGGTAGTTCCACTTCTGAAGGTGGATAATCATCCATTTATCTTAGGGTTGTTGAGATATCTCTTCTAGAAATGGATGAGAGATTTTAGGGGGCAGTTACTTATTTGAATAAGTGTTATCTGCCAGCTTATGTCGAGCCCGACCTCTTTGAGGAGGTCGGGTAAGCGGTAAGGCAAACCTTTGGATTGGGCATTTTTGGCTTACTTGAGCCTGGACCATAGTATTGGGGCAGGGCATGAACAGTGCCCCTACTCGAGTCCGACCTCTTAGCTATGAGTTGGATTCGAGTGTTGATTGAACTCGGATTTGTTTAAGTCGGAAAAACGACATAATTTTAGTTTAAAACCGACGTGATTTTGAATTTCTCAACCGTCACGTCCGTTTAGGTATTTGCATTTACACGTGAGGGAGCAGTTATATTGGTAACGGTGTGTTTCTTTAATGACAGCATCATTTTATTATTTTGCCCCTAGTACGTTATAAATACTTTTCCCTCTCCTTTCTTTGTTTTCTTTCGTCTTTTCTTCGAAGTTTCCTCTCCTATATCTGCATTTTCTCACTCTGAACTTTGGATTTTTGGTGCTCCACCGCTTTCTTTCGCTGTGGCTACTCCTCTTTGATTCTACAAAGAAGGTTGGTTCTTCTTCCTTCGTCATTCATGTAGTACTTTCTTTATTTCTGTTTGGTGTACTTGTGTATATGAGGGATGTTTATGATTTTATCGTTCCTTTATTTGTAGTGCGAAGCTTTAGAATTTTTGCATGTTTATTTTACAAAAATCGCTTCTTTTGCCGCTTAGTGATTGTTTTCCTTATTTGCTTTGGAAGGAACTATCTTGTCTTTGGGGACCCTATTTTTTGATGATTTTATTTTTCCTTGTAGGTTTTATTACTTTTATATACATTCCCTCATTGCTGAAAAAATGTCTTCTTGTATCCCTGTGACCCTCTTGAGATGGGTAGATGATTCTGTCCTTTTTGAAAAACCTCTAGTGGACACTGTCTTCATAACCGAGCTTCGTACCCATCATAGAATTTGTAGTCTTGAGGCTGATGAACCAAAATACGAACTAGTAGCCTCAGATCCTGAGGATCGAGTTTGCTGTGGGAGGATCAATGATTTTGACCCTCACTTCTTTTTCATGTACGACTGCCTTTTTACCAGCTTGGGGGTTTTCTTTCCTTTTTCCGACTTTGAGATGGGAGTTTTGTCTCACTGTCGTGTTGCCCCTACCCAGCTTCATCCCAATTCTTGGGGTTTTATGAGGATCTACAAACTCGTCAGCCGCCAAGAGCTTGATTTTCCGATTTTTTAAAAAATCTTTTTCTGTCTCTTCCACTTGACTAAACCTTTCAGTGCTTCCAATAAACAAAACAAACAGCAGTGGGTGTCTTTCCGGGCTATTCAAGGTCGGAAAATTTTTTCCATCTTTGATGAGTCCTTTCATGATTTCAAAAAACTTTTTCTTCAAGATCCAGGCCGTAGAAAGCCATCATCCTTTTTTCTTGAATGAGACCAACCAACCCCGATTTCCTCTATACTGGTTGGAGGCCTCCCCTGTTGATAAATATAGCCTAGATGACTTGGATGAAGTAGAGGAGGTCGTTGTTGGGTTTTTTCAAGAGGCCTAGGGGCGAGCTCCAAATCTGGACACTAAGAAATTCCTTCTTGGCCCTCCGAGTTTCATCCAAACCGAGCTAGGTAGTTTTTGTTTCTTTGTGGCTGCCTTTTGATGAATTCCGACTTGCTATATGTTCTTTTCTGATTTATGGGCTGATCAAATTTTATTCTTTCTTTTAGAAATGGTGAAAAGCGGGTCAAGCGCTACTTATCAGAATGTCCAGGAAGTGAAGAGGAAGGCCTGTAACCAAGCTGATGCTGCAAAGGTCGGAGCTTCTAGTACTCCTCCTCCTTCTCAGGATTTGGGGACCTCCTCTCGTCCAATTTTGTTAAACCCTACCTCTGCTTTTCCTCTTCCTCCTCCTGCTCCTGTCCCCCAGTCCGGCTTTCTTCCGAGCCTGAAAAGAAGAAGCGTAAGACCTCAAAAACCGGATCCTCTGGGGAGGTCGGTTTTGATGGTCTGAAGTTCATTCGGAAGCACATCCTTCCTCATAGCCAAATTGCTATGGATGATGCTTCCCTTCGAAACCATCTTCAGATTTTGGTTTGGGGGGGAGTTTGGACTGCAGGGATCTGTACTACACTTCTTGATATACTCGACAAAACTCCCTTGAGTTCTTTTCAAAAATCCATAGAGGACCTTCAGGGGAGGATTGTCCTGTATCAGGAAGAGGAGAAGAGGCTGCAGGAGGAGAATACCTGGCTAAAGGATGAGCTCGCTCAGTTCCAGAAGAGGGAGAAAAAGTTAATGACCCAATGTGCCTTGGCTGAGGGGATGAAAAGCAAGGCTGAGGAAAATTATGTGAGGGTTTTTTCTGAGAATATTAATCTGCAGCAGCAACTGAAGTCGAATCAAGAGGCCTATCAGGACCTGGAGGATTCTATTGTTGAGCGCTCGGAAGAGGCATTCAGTGTGTTCAAGGAAAAAGTCGGAGTTATCGCTCCTGACTTGGACCTTTCACCCCTCCATCCTAATAAAGTAGTCATTGATGGGGCGATTGTCTCTCCTTTTCGTCCTGTGACCAATTCTGAGCTAAAGACTCGTGGGCAGCGTATTATTGAATCCCCTCCTCGTGAGG
>NC_029791.2:13563844-13572002 GCF_000816755.2 Arachis ipaensis | reverse complement strand
AGTTCCGACTTCTGCCACCGAAGAGATCCCTCCAACCCTTCCGACTCCTACAGAAGACCCAAGTTCCACTCCTGTTGATGATTCCAATCCACTCTCCCAATGTTATAGCTATTAGGGCCCGGCTTGTGGGCCCTTTTTGAACAATTTATTTTTATGTGTTTTTTGTGTGTTGGTTCCTGACGCTTGATCCTTGATAGGGTCATTAACAAAATTTATTTGTTTTGCTGGTCCTTTTTTGGGATAAGGACCTTTTAACAAAAATATTTTTAATATGCACATTTGCGGGCGTTTTTGATGCTTGACAAAAAATAGTTTTTTGTTGAGTGATTTTATAAGGCTTTTTGTGAAAAAACCTTTGTCGTTTTGATCTCCCTGGTTTATGAAGAAAGTTTTTTGTCTAAGTTAGACAATTTTACTATCGTCCAAAACCTTCCAAAAATTTTTTTTGAGAAAAACATTCGTTTCTATCCTTGGGAGATTTTCGTAACTTTTTTGTGTTCCATTATTTCGATTTTACATATTTATTGAACTGTTTTCATAACTTAAGATATTTTTGCGATGCATTTTGTTTTTTCTCGGGCTTTCTGACTTGTGAGTCGCTAGCGATATTATTTCCGAGTTATCATGATCGTCTTTTACAACCTCTTTACACTGACTTGTTCCTCTTCGTTTTATCTCGCCGACCATTTAGGTCGGTCAACGAATTTTCACGCTTTTTCGAGCTTAAATCGGTGCGTTTCGTAGAATAATAACAATAATAACAAAATTATGAAGAGATAAAATAAATGCTTGACGATTTGATGGGGATAACTTTTACAAAAGTCGTTTTTAGCTACTAAGAGATTTAAAACTTTTAGCCCTTAGTCCCCATTTTGATGCCTCGTTAAAACCCCTTTCAGAAAAAATCCTTTTTGGAAAAAACCATGAAGTCGGAAAAAGGAGTATACCAGGGAGCGGAGTTCGCTTCTAGTTATAATACCTCCTCATGTTGCAGGCATGCCACGATCTGGGGAGATCGGCGCCGCTCAAGTCGGATACTTTGTAATACCCCTTTCCAAGGACTTCACTTATTTTATATGGCCCATTCCAATTGGCGGTGAGATATCCTTCACCCGACTTGTTTACGCTGATGTCATTACGAATCAAAATCAAGTCGTCTAAGGCGAAGTTTCTACGAATGACTTTCTTGTTGTATCTGTTCGTCATCCTTTGCTTTAGTGCTACTTCCCTTATCTGGGCTTGTTCTCGGGCTTCAGGGAGTAGCTCGAGTTCTTCTTTATGTGCCTGAATATTGCCGACCTCGTCATAGAACCTCACCCTTGGACTTTGCTCGTTGACTTCAACTGGTATCATGGCTTCTATGCCATAGGCAAGTCGGAAGGGTGTTTCTCCAGTGGTGGACTGAGGTGTAGTCCGATATGCCCATAACACTTGAGGGAGCTCCTCGGCCCACGCCCCCTTTGCGTCTTGAAGCCTTTTTTTTAATCCGGCCAGTATGACTTTATTGGCTGCTTCTACTTGCCCATTTGCTTGTGGGTGCTCAACCAAAGTGAACTCATGCTTGATCTTCCTACTGGCTACCAAGTTTCTGAATGTAGAGTCGGTGAACTGGGTACCATTATTCGTGGTGATGGATTGGAGAATTCCATACCTGGTAATGATATTTTTATAGAGGAACTTCTGACTTCTCTGAGCCATGATGGTGGCCAAGGATTCTGCTTCGATCCACTTTGTGAAGTAGTCTACTCCCACTATGAGGTATTTTACTTGTCCAGGCACTTGGGAAAAAGGTCCGAGTAGGTCCAATCCCCATTTTGCAAAAGGCCGTGGAGAAGTTATGCTTATAAGTTCTTCGGGGGGAGTGACATGAAAGTTAGCATGCATTTGGCATGACTGACATTTCTTCACGAATTTGGTAGCATCCTTCTGTAAGGTCGGCCAGTAGAACCCAACTCGGATAACTTTCTTGGCTAAAGACCTTGCTCCGAGATGGTTTCTGCAGATGCCATTTTGCACCTCTTCCAAAATTTCTGCCGTCTTTGAGGTCGGGACGCACTTCAGCAAAGGTGTGGATATTCCTCTTCTATAGAGGATATTTTTCACCAAGGTGTAATTTTGTGCCTTCCTTCAAATTTTCTTGGCTTCTTTTTCCTCCTTGGGTAGGGTGTCAAACTTTATATATTTGATAAATGGGGTCATCCACCCGAGTTCTAAGTCGGATACCTCTAGGACATCTTGTTTAGCCTCTATTTTTGTGACAGAGGGCTCTTGGAGAGTTTCCTGGATCAGACTTCTATTATTTCTTCCTGGCTTGGTACTTGCTAACTTGGAGAGGGTGTCTGCTCTGCTATTAAGATCCCGAGTTATGTGTCTGACCTTGGTCTCTGAGAATTGCCTAAGATACTCCAAAGTTTTTTCTAAGTACCTTTTCATATTTGGATCTTTAGCCTGATACTCTCTGTTGATTTGAGAAGTCACCACTTGAGAGTCACTGAAGACCACTACTTTGGTTGCACCGACTTCTTCTGCTAGCTTCAACCCAGCAATTAAAGCTTCATATGCTGCCTGATTATTGGAGGCCGGGAATTCAAATTTCAGGGAGACTTCTATTTAGGTTCCTTCTTGGTTGACCAGTATTATGCCTGCACCACTTCCGACTTTATTGGAAGAGCCGTCCATATACAACTCACAAGTTGTAGAGGCCTCCACTTGATAGCAGAGTTTCATACTTTAGGTTGAATGTTACGTAGGTAACCTGAGGTAAATGAATTGGGCTTGAAGGATTGGCCCAAACGTTAGAAGAAGGTGGCCTTCGACTTACTTTCCGTCTGGGAGCCGCCGTCCGAGTTGTGTACGTGAGAGAATGAGGGGGTGGTACATGCAAAGACACTCCAATGCCTAAGTTAGCAAGGAGGTAAGCAGGTTTAGAGCATATTAGAACTCGGATTTACCTGAGTGTGTCAGTGTATTTATAGGTGATGATCCAATAACCACCGTTGGGGTAATTCCACTTCTGAAGGTGGATAACCGTCCCTTTATCTTAGGGTTGTTGAGATATCTCATCTAGAAGTAGATGAGAGATTTTAGAGGGCAGTTACTTATTTGAATAAGTGTTATCTGCCAGCTTATGTCGAGCCCGACCTCTTTGAGGAGGTCGGGTAAGCGGTAAGGCCAACCTTTGGATTGGACCTTTTTGGCTTACTTGGGCCTGGACCATAGTATTGGGTCAGGGCATGAACACTAAGAATTTCATATTCTCTATTTTGGATTGTTGCTTAAAAAATGAAATGTATACCTATAAAATAAATAATGAAAAATTACATTTTATCCTCTAAAAAAAATTCAAAATTTAGAGAATCCAAATTCTAAGATATCATCTCACCAGATATTATAGCAATTACTTTAAATAAATAAATAAAAGAACGCAAAAATGAATCTTCTTAAAAACAAAATTAAATAAAATTACTTCAAGCTCAAGGAAGGAATTTATACGGTTACACAAGGTTTTAAACTCCTTTGTTTTTTGCTTTTATACTACAATATGAATTACTCTCTCTCTCTCTCTCTCTCTCTCATACAAAAGTAACAAAACTTGTATTCTAATCACTCATAATTAATTCACAAATTATATTCTATTTGAAAATGATCCAAGCCAAAAGATCATGATTATCAAGTTAGCAACATGTATAAAAAAACGTTGAATATTATCGGATTTAGTGTTGATGGTTTTCAGTGGCTAAGAGAATGGGGTTGAATCTTAGCCACTTTTTCGCTTGTTAAAACTTGTTGGTCTTTGAAACAACTTCTGGAGACTTTTTTTATTTTTGTCTCGTACCTATCCACGAGACTTTTTCTTTTTATCTCGTAACCCAGCACGATATATTTTTCGGTTTTATCTCTTATGCAGCAGAAACAGAAATGTAGTAGAAGAAAGAGAGAGAATCACACCACAATATATCCTGGTTCAGCTGCCAAGTGCAATGCAGCCTACATCCAGTCTCCATCACAACAATGATGGAATTTCACTATAATCTTCATGATTACATACACCAATTCTCCCTAGGAACTACCCTTCCTATCCGGGACAAGTCCAGAATCTAAACTCCAATCCTGAACTTGACTTGGTCACTGCCAAGCTTTCAACTGCTAAGTGCTAACCCAACTTGCAAGGGTATTCCCACAGAATCATGATACACAACACAGATGTACAAAGGACCTCTAAGACATCTATGGCTTTTTCTTTTAATTTTGTATACTCTGCATTTTTCTGCTCTATGGGTTTTTCTTACAAACCTCACTGTTTGCTTTTTTCAATGAGACTCAAGACAGATAAAATTAAACAGAAAATTATAAAATAGAAAACATTGAAGTAGAAGAACTTCTGTTAGCTTGGGGAGCTATAGGAACTTCTGTGCTCACTCCTTTCCTTATCTCCTTGCTTCAAGCCCTGGCTGTTCTCCCTTATTTATAGAAAGGGAAGCCTCTACAGTTCAAACTGTTGAACCAAGCTAAACTTCTTCTTCTTCAAACTAAAATCGGTTCGGTCAAAAAGAAAGGAGAGGAAACCGAATGCTATATCCAATATGTAATTACCTCTGTGTCTTTCTTTTACACCAATCTTCACCAATCCGAGCCATCCATCTTGACTTGCACTCCAAGAAGGATCCCTAGCCCTTGATGAGTTCTTGATGATGACAGCTTCTTCTACTCTAACTTCTGCCTCTTCCTCACGCAGCTACAGTAGTTACCTCCTGTGGTAGTTAATCAAAAGCTGAGACAAGCCATCCCTTAAGGATCTTCTTCCTCTAACCGAATGGATCTTCTTCCATTTTTGAGTATGGAAGGCTTGAGCTTACTTCACCATATCTTTCCCATTTTTGGTGAAGATCTCAACCACAACATACTTTTTGTTTTTTTTTTCTTTTTCTTGTCATCATTACAATGGTCTTTAGTTTGCTTCTAGCTTCTTCTTCATCACTCTGATAGGTTGCAAAATCTTTCATGCTTTCTCTATGAAGTGACCGAATGAAGAAGAGAGATGAGAGAGAAGAGAGAGAACTTTTAATGGATTTAAATGAAGAAATTAAAATGAATTAATTTACTTCCCTTTTTCTGCTTTAGGTGGTGTGTAGCATTGATGATGATAATCAAATCAATTGATAATTTCTCTCTCATTATTCCCATGTGATTAATGATAATTGAATTAAATTTGGAATCCTTCACATGAGAGAGAAATCCGTTGGAAGCAAGAAGCATTTGCTTTCTCTCTTTTCTTCATTTCGGACCAAGCAAGCCAACAAAAATTAATTTGGGCTAATAGTCATAATGATTGAATTCTGGCCCAACTAAACATAGAAATAATTCAGCCAATTAATATAATTATTTTTGCTCAAGGCTGAATGTGTTTTTCTTTAACACAATTGGGCTTGTTTAAATCAACCTGTCCCAATAATCAAAATATTACTTCAGCCACAACATTTAACAATTTTTATAACCAAGGCTGATTCACTTCCAACATCTTGGGCTTGCTATTTTTTCAGCCCAATAGCAAAATCTGCACAGCAAAATTATATAATTAACCTATATGAATCAAATTAATAATTCTGCAATTAATAATGTATAGTCATCACTAATTTAATTTAGAGTTTTTCAAACTCATCAATCTATCCCTTGATGACAAACATTATTAAAGAAATTGAAATGGAAAGAAATCAAAGATTAGAATACTCCCTTTGAATATTTGGATTCCTTCCCTTTCCAATTGTTACATGTCTCCCCCTTAATGTATGCTATTCTACCAAGGGAAGCTTTACCTGTAACCTTTTAAAATCAAGCTTAAGGCAACTATGTTATTCAACATATGAAATTTGAGATGTTGAATGGCTTGATTTATGAGCAGAGTTGAAGGTGATAAACAAAACTAATTTGTTATCATAAAAAGATTTTCTGCTCAATCCAAAAAATATTTTGAGTACAGAGTACATAAAAATAAAGAGAAGCACTTGATAATTCCAAAAATATGCTTGCCAAAACATTTGATTAAACAACATTTTCCAACCACCATTTCAAAGCAAATTAATTATCAATTTATAGCAAGGAAAACATTTTTAATCAACCATAATTATTTCAAAGCATAAGGAAAATATCAACATATCAAAGCTTAAAGGGATTATCAAGTCACAACTAAATCCTAAATGCTACAAATATTTCAATCAAAACAGAGCATGAGGCATCAACACAGCAAACCATAAATGGATTATCAAAAAATAACTAGGTTCCAACAGTTATTTCAACAATTCAGAACATAAATCACCAACATCAAAAGGCATCAACAAAGCATATCATGATCAACAATATCTAAGTTCTAAAACTAGCGACCAAAACATATCATCAGTTTGTGGACAGGGGTGATCATAAATCACAAGAGATTTCAGCCCCTGTTTCTTTTAACTTTTCAATTTCAATTTTTCAGCTTTCCTCCCCCTTTTGTCATCAAAGGGGACCTGCAAAAGAAAGGACAATGGTATGCAAAATATCTAAAATATAAACAGCACAAAAATAACTAAGAGTTTAACAAAATGTCACAGGTCTAAAGTATCCAAATAGCCTATAAAGTGTCAAAATAAGCCAAATAGAGCCAGAAATCAACAAGAAACATAGTGGTCAATCATCAGATAAATTGTACTCAGAGCCATCTGCATCATCATCATCGGCAGCCCCAAATTCTTCTTCAAAATTCTAAAGCATCAGTCCCACTCTTTCTTGGCATTTTGTCCAAGCTTTTTCATTTTTGAATGCTAGCTTACGAGCAGCCTTGTATGATTGCACCATCAGATTGGACATGTTAGAAAACTCAGTGAGGACTTCCTTGATCGATTCTGCCACCTTGGACGGTGACAAACCCCAATTCGAGGATCGATCTCGTGCTGATTTCAGGGGTTTTATCAATGATTTCACACACTTTCTACATGAAAATACAGGATTTTGCATCCCTCTCCTAGTTTTGCCTCATGAATGAAAACATGCTTGTTTTGCACTAAAATAGATACATTTCTAATCTTCTCTTGATGCCATTCGATGCCGTGACATGTGTGTTAAGTGGTTCCAGGATATAGGGTAGGAATGGACTGAAAGAGAGAAAGAAGACGGGTACGAAGAAAGGAAGCATGAGGATTAAGCCTTGGGAATTTCCGCAGAGGCGCGTGCGCGCACCTGGCGCGCCCGCGCGGATACGGCTACGTGGAGCCGAAGCCAAGAGCCGGCTTGAGAAGCGGCTAAGCCAGGATCTCCATGGGCGCGCACGCGTACATCACGCATTCGCGCACATTACAAGACGTCTCAACGGCGCGTGCGCGTGCCTTGCGCGTGCGCGCCGATTTGCGGATATGATTTTTTAAGATGCCATGTTATTGTTTTGGATTAAGTGTGTATATATGTACATAGTTGCACTTCATTGTAAATTGTTCAATTGACTAACTCTTCATCGTTACAATGAATTCCATTTCTCCTTCATTGCATGACGCGTTCACAACCAAATCCGAGCTTAGCCCCTTTTGATCCGGAAATAGAACGAACTTTATTTCATATTAGACAAGCTCGGAGGCGGCTAAGATTTGGAAAAGGTGAAGGGGTTTTCACCACCTCAACCACCTTACTACAAGTGAACATTGAACCGTCACTCAAAGAAGGCATTAATCATACTCCCATCAACCTCACTAACAATTCTTCTTTTGTTTTAGGTACTAATACTATGGATGCTCCAAGGAGAGTTACCATCAAGGAAGCGGGTGCACCGGATTATGTCCTTCAACCCCTCCATGTAACTCACCCCAATTTGAATGCGAACTTTGAATTGAAGACCGCTTTGATCAACCTCCTACCCAAGTTTCATGGGCTTCCCGCACAAGACCCTATTCGACATCTCAAAGATTTTCATCGCATATGCTCAACCACTAGACGGGAAGGTTCCGATGAAGTTGCTATATGGTTGTTTGCTTTCCCTTTCTCTCTTGAGGACAAGGCCAAAGAATGGTTCTACACTCTCTCTAGCGAAGTTACCTCCGATTGGGACCTACTTAGAAGGGGATTCTTGGATAAATTCTTGCCCCCGGAAAAGATGGATAGGCTAAGGAAAGAAATGTCTTGTATTGTGCAAGGT
>NC_029791.2:13546740-13563735 GCF_000816755.2 Arachis ipaensis | reverse complement strand
CAAGGGGGGCATCAATGCCATCACCCTTAGATCCGGTACACAACTAAAAGAAAAGGAAGCAAAGGACCCAAGTCCTATCTCAACCGCCCAAGAGGAAGAGAGAATAGGTATAGAGGAGGTAGTGGAAGAGGAGACACCACAAGCCATAGTTGAAGATGAAGCCCAACCAACAAGGGAGGCACCCAAGACCAAAAGAACCTTAGAAGAAGGAATTACTCAACCACTTCCATTTCCAACACTTGCAAAGAAAGCTAAAAAGCGCATGGAACTCGACCCTAAAATGGTAGAAATGTTCAAGAAAGTTGAGGTAACCATCCCCCTCCTTGATGCCATCCATCAAGTTCCTAGATATGCTAAATTCCTCAAAGATTTATGCATAAACAAGGATAAAATTCTTGAATTGGAAACCATCCCATTGGGGAGTTCTATTTCCGCTTTGATGGGAACATTACCGGAGAAGTGTGATGACCCGGGCCCTTGTATGGTCACTTGCACCGTCAATGGAGTTCAGTTTAGAGATTGTATGTGTGACCTCGGAGCATGTGTCAGCATCATGCCGCTCTCCGTTTATCGGGTATTGAACTTGCCCCCACTAAAAAGGTCGACGGCAAGATTTGTCCTAGCGGATAAGAGCATAATAACCGTAGCGGGTGTTGCGGAAGATGTATTGGTGAATATAAAGGGGTTGGTGTTTCCGATTGACTTCTATGTCCTCGAAATGCCGTCAAGCGAAACCGAGAGAGCATCCTCTATCCTACTTGGAAGGCCCTTCTTGAGAACTTCCAGATTTAAACTTGATGCTTACTCGGGGAACTACTCATTTGAAATTGATGGAAGAATTGTAAGCTTTAGCCTAGAGGAAGCAATGAAGCATCCACCGGAGAACCACTCTATATTTCGGTGTGACCCAATCGATAACATAGTAGCCGAAGTGCATCTTGCAAGATTGGATGAGAAGTGCATGGTCAAAGAAGCAAATGAAGAGTCGAGCGAACTAAACACCACACACCATACAAACCATCCGAAAACTCAAACTTCAAGGAATGACAAGAAGATGGAATTGAAACCACTACCACCTCACTTAAGGTATTCATACCTTGATGAAGCCCAAAAACTACCCGTGATAATTGCACAAGAGTTAACTCCTCAACAAGAAGAAAAATTGCTGAACGTATTGAGGAAAAACAAAAGGGCAATTGGGTGGAGTTTGGCGGATCTAGTGGGAATAAGCCCCCAAGTATGCGAGCATCGCATATTCCTTGAAGAAGGAGCAAGACCGGTCCGACAACCTCAAAGGAGACTCAACCCAACTATTCTTGAGGTGGTAAAGAAAGAAGTCACCAAGCTACTTGAGGCGGACATCATCTATCCTATCTCGGATAGTGAATGGGTAAGCCCGGTCCAAGTAGTGCCAAAGAAGTCCGGAGTGACAACCATCAAAAACGAAAGTAGTGAACTTATAGCAACAAGAGTGCAAAATTCTTGGAGAGGATGCATAGACTACCGAAGATTGAATGCGGCCACAAGAAAAGACCATTTTCCACTACCATTTATCGATCAAATGCTTGATCGTTTAGCCGGTAAATCATACTACTGTTTTCTTGATGGCTACTCCGGATACTTCCAAATTCATATTGCTCTAGAAGACCAAGAAAAAACCACATTTACCTGCCCCTTTGGAACGTATGCTTACAAGCGTATGCCATTTGGCCTATGCAATGCACCGGCAATGTTTCAAAGATGCATGATGAGCCTATTTGCGGACTTTCTAGAGCAATCGATGGAAGTTTTCATGGATGATTTTAGTGTGTATGGTGACTCATTTGAGCATTGCTTAGGTAACCTTGAAAAAGTCTTAGAGAGATGCACCAAAACAAACCTTGTCTTAAATTTTGAAAAATGCCATTTCATGGTCAAACAAGGCATTGTTTTGGGACACATAGTATCAAAGGAAGGCATCTCCGTAGATCCGGCAAAGATAAATGTCATATCCAGTTTACCTTACCCCTCCTCCGAGAGGGAAGTCCGTTCTTTTCTTGGACATGCAGGATTCTACCGGAGATTCATCAAGGACTTTAGCAAGGTGGCCTTACCTCTCTCTCGATTACTACAAAAAGACACCGAATTTGAGATGAGCAAGGAATGTATGGAAGCATATGACAAACTCAAGGTAGCATTGACACAAGCCCCTATTGTGCGAGGACCCAATTGGACTCAACCCTTTGAAATCATGTGTGATGCCTCGAATTATGCGATAGGAGCCGCGTTAGCACAACGCGAGGGTAAGATTTCCTATGTCATAGCTTATGCTTCCAAAACATTAGACGGAGCCCAATCCAACTACACTACTACCGAAAAGGAACTCCTAGCTATTGTTTTTGCTTTGGACAAGTTCCGAGCCTATCTTCTTGGTTCCAAGGTAGTAGTGTACTCGGATCATGCGGCACTAAAGTATTTGTTGGCAAAGAAGGAATCAAAACCGAGATTAATTCGTTGGGTGCTCTTATTACAAGAATTTGACTTGGAAATCAAAGATAGGAGCGGTGCCCAAAACCTAGTGGCGGACCATTTAAGCCGCCTTGAACATACAAAAGGCGACACCACTCCTATCAATGATTTCTTTCCTTTAGATGCTTTGCATGCAATCTCGGAAGTGATTCCTTGGTATGCCCCAATAGCAAACTATTTGGTCTCACGCACTCTCCCTCCCATAAAGTCGCCACGGCTTACCACCCTCAAACAAACGGCCAAGCCGAAGTCTCTAACCGGGAAATCAAGCATGTGCTAGAAAGGATTGTAAAGCCGAATAGGAAGGATTGGAGCACCAAACTCCCCGATGCACTATGGGCCTATCGAACGGCTTACAAGACACCCATTGGCATGAGCCCCTTCCGGCTTGTATACGGTAAAGCATGTCACTTACCGGTGGAGATCGAACATAAAGCTTATTGGGCCGTAAAGGAGTGTAATATGAGCTTGGGTGGGGCCGGAGTAGAGAGAAAGCTCCAATTGGCGGAATTGGAATGTTTGAGATTGGAAGCTTACGACAACTCTAGACTCTATAAGGAAAAGTTGAAAGCCATCCATGACAAAAACATTAGGAGAAGAGAATTCCAACCCGGTGACCTAGTCCTTCTCTACAATTCAAGGTTGAGATTGCTACCCGGAAAGCTTAGATCAAGGTGGGATGGACCCTACCAAGTGGAGAAAGTAGAACCTTATGGGGTCTACCACTTGCGCCACCCATCAAGCCCGGACATCTTCAAGGTAAATGGGCACCGCCTCAAATTGTATCATGGTGAGCAAAGAAGGAATGCCAAGGAATTTGAAGTGTTCCTCTTGAGGGATGCAACTTTTGAATAAACACTATAAGCTGCTGAAAGTCCAACTTAAGGACATTAAACAAAAGTGCTAGGTGGGAGACACCCCACCATGGTAAGATCTTTCTTTGAGACTTGTACATAGACACTTGACTTCATGTTTGTTAGCTAGATTTTAATGACAACTTCCCTTCATTTTTGCTATAGTGCTTAAGTGGCTGTATGGAAAGGGGGGTTTGAAATGTTGAAAAGGGTGTAACCACTTGCAAATTTAGCAAATACCCACCTCTCTGCGCGTGCGCGCACATGGCGCGTCCGCGCACATGAGCGAAATCCACCAATCGACGCGCAAGCGCATGGCGCGCGTCCGCGCCAATTGCTTTGCTGCCCCCCTAGTACATTCTACAGAGAGTTAAGCCTCTCTCAAGCCTACACTAAGCCACCAGCCTAACACCTTTGCCGCGTGCGCGCACCTGGCGCGCACGCGTCCAACGAAAGCAAGCACGGAATGCGCGCGCGCGCCACAGCCGCGCACGCGCCCTTTCATTCTGCACTCCTCTCTGAGCCATTTCACAGAGAGTTGAGCCCCCTCTAGGCCCCTCTCATGCTCCAATTCTTCATGAGCATACTAACTTGCATGCATAGATGAATGGTGTTACTTACTTTTCTTGCACTCAAATATGCATTACATTCATTAATAATGGATTGTGGAAAGTTACATTGCTCCCACTTTCACATAATCAAATACTACTTCAAGGATGCACACCAAGTGTTTGATGAAAGGCACACTTGAATTTTGAACTTCTTATGACTACCTTGCCTCTCAACCAATCACTTCTGAGTGCATCCCCACTTTCCACAAACCATTCATCCCCATTGTCTTCCATTTATGGTCCCCAAGGGTGTTGCTTCTCATGCTTCTTCCTTGCATGCTTAAATTACCCCTGCACCACATGAAAATTATTTGCCTTGCTATTCACACATTATCCTAGTTACATGTTGCAGCTGTCATGTAACTAAGACACCCATATTCTATGGCATAACTTTTCATCACATAGCGCTCATGTATCTCCGCTTCTTTGGGTTTGATATTTTCCTTTCTTGCTTCCACAGGATGGTTATCAAAAAGGACAACGGGAAAGGCCCCAAGAAGCCAGCTTCCAATAAAGCCCGCCAAGAACTAACGGCCAAGCCCCTCCTAAAGAAGACTAAGGGCCCCGTTGACGTTCTAGAGAAGGACAACCCTCCAAAGGATTCGAACAAGTTTCCCAACCGCTACTGCGAACATGTTTACTCCAGAATTATTGAAAGGAATTACCATCCGGAACCCCTCCTAGTCTTACCGGCTCACCTCAGTCCGATGGTGATGCCACACATTGACCGGAGGCATTGTCATCCATCACCGCCGAGCTTGCCTTATTGATATGGTGCATCTTGACCGAGAAACCGGTCGACGTTCCGCATGCCATCCGCCAATCCATGGGGCGCATTCATGCCAAGGAAAACCTCCCGTTCCCCGCTTTAGTGACGGCATTAGTTGCGAAAGCCGGCGTCATCCGGGAGACTAAGGATAGGCGAACCTCAATACCGGTCGAGGGTGATATCATTCCGACCAAGAGATGCCTCAAGCCCCCGGAAGTCACCATGGACATTGCATTGCCCACACCAACTGGCCACGCCACCACTTCATCTACATCACAAAAATCGGCCGCCCAACGCCTTGAAGACCTTCACAACAAATTAGACCGCTATGAGAGGCGTAACCAACGCCGCTATGCTCATGTGAAGAGGCTTCTAAGCGTAATCACCCCACCTATGGAAGAACCCGATATCTCCACCTCCACCGCAACTTCAAGCGAAGATAGCAATGGCATTGGAGATGTGGCACACTCGGCCGAGTACGCCTAACCTCTAGCACGGAGGACCGTGCTAAGTTTTAAGTGTGGGGAGGTCGGCCGACCGATCTCCATAGGTAACACCTGAATAAATCTGAATAAATTAGAATAGGTTGCATGATTAGGTTTTAGTAGGTATAAGTCTGTTTGGTTGGAACAATGAAATTCTCTCTTAGGAAACCAACATTTTGGGGCAACCATGGCATTGCAAAAATTTTAAATGCTTTGATGCAAAAGTTGCATGAAGAATTATATTTTGGAACATGGTTTTGAGCTAAGAACACAAGCTTGTGAGATTTGAGCCTAATGATGTGGTTACATCTTATAACCACTTATTTCTCCTTCTTGTGTGCATTATTCTCTCTCTATGATTGTGATCTTTGATTTGTTTGATTCTTTATGTCCATTATTTGGTGTATTCATGCATTTATATGATTGAGGCCATCATTTCATTAGCTCACTCACCCAATATAGAAAAAAAAAAGGGAGAAGAAAAAAAAAGAGATAAAGAGAAAAAGAATATATATAATGAATAAGGGACAACATGCCCCAAAGTGAAGCTCAAGAGGAATCATTAAAGCGGAAAACAATAAAAGTCCCTATTTGGATCTTTGATTAGCTTAGGCTAGTGTGTGTGAGTATCATTCAAGTGTGGGGACCTTGGGGCATTAGGTGAATAGAAGGGTATTTTGTATTATTATTGGAATATTGGGAATTGGGTACATACTCATGAATTGATCAAATGTAAAACCTCGTGCATTGACGCTCTTGTATATAAAAATTTGAGAAAAACAAAAGAACAAAAGAAAAAGAAGAACAATATGGAAAAGAAAAAAAAAGAAAAAAAATATAGAAAAAAAAAAGGGAGAAGAAAAAAAAAGAGATAAAGAGAAAAAGAATATATATAATGAATAAGGGACAACATGCCCCAAAGTGAAGCTCAAGAGGAATCAATGCATAAGTATTGTGAAACGAAAAGAAAAATGCATGAGTATGTGGAAAAGTGAGGAATGGGTAGTTAGGTTAGTACCTAATTGTATAGGTCATTATATAGGTTAGGTGGGAAAGTTTAAGTTAATCAAAGATTCAAATCCTAAGTCCACTAGCCATATATGACCCTACCTTGACCCTAACCCCATTACAACCTAAGGAAAGACTCCATGATAAGTGTATGTATGCATTGAATAATTGTTGATTGTTAGATGAAAAACAAATCTTGGAAAGCGTGATTAGGGGAGAATTGAGAGAATAAACCCCAAACACCGAGTGATTAGAGTGAAACACCTCCGGTGAGGGTTCGAAGCTCAATCCTTTGATTCCCGGCTCTCGCGAGCATTCCTCATGCAAGGTTGCGCATATTGTATTTGATGCTTAGAAAGTGGCAAGTCCCATGCTTTGACCACCATCATGCCCCATATGCTCGCATATGTCCTAAGAATGCTAATTTGTTCCCAACCAAGTGATAGTAGCACTAGTCATAGTTGCATGCATATAAGTAGGTTGCACTTCATGAGTCCTATACTTTTGTGATCCCTCGGTCTTCCATGCTTCTTTGCATTTCTCTAAGCATGAGGACATGCTAGAATCTAAGTGTGAGGAGGTTGACAAACCCCAATTCGAGGATCGATCTCGTGCTGATTTCAGGGGTTTTATCAATGATTTCATACACTTTCTACATGAAAATACAGGATTTTGCATCCCTCTCCTAGTTTTGCCTCATGAATGAAAACATGCTTGTTTTGCACTAAAATAGATACATTTCTAATCTTCTCTTGATGCCATTCGATGCCGTGACATGTGTGTTAAGTGGTTCCAGGATATAGGGTAGGAATGGACCGAAAGAGAGAAAGAAGACGGGTACGAAGAAAGGAAGCATGAGGATTAAGCCTTGGGAATTTTCGCATAGGCGCGTGCGCGCACCTGGTGCGCCCGCGCGGATACGGCTACGTGGAGCCGAAGCCAAGAGCCGGCTTGAGAAGTGGCTAAGCCAGGATCTCCATGGGCGCGCACGCGTACATCACGCATCCGCGCACATTACAAGACGTCTCAACGGCGCGTGCGCGTGCCTTGCGCGTGCGCGCCGATTTGCGGATATGATTTTTTAAGAAGTCACGTGACTTAGGCGTGGAGGCAGTTAAGGATTCCACTCTTGGAGAAACACCTTGGCGGGAAAAGCTTAAGAAGACCAAAGGAACAAGGGTTGAGGACACTTTTAGTTCATTTCTTCTAGATCTAGATATTTTCCCTTTTTTTTGAGAGAAGAGAGAGTTAGTTACATTTTTTTTGGGAGAAGAAGAGGGAGATTCCAAGCTTCACTAGGGTTCATCCTCTTCCAATTTCTGAATTTTCAATGACTTTTTGGTGAGATCCACTACAATTCTCACTCCACCTTGTTCATGTCATAGATTTTCTTCTCCAATTTCAAGTAGTAGATACAATTGATCAATTCTCATAGATCTAGAATTCAACTTTGTAATTTTGGATTTCATCTCTATTTTGGACTTTCATTGCTACTCTTTGAGACTTCTTGTTAGATCTTTGTGTTGTAATACTTTTAACTTGATAATTTCTTCTCATTTTACTATGACTTTCCTTCTTGCTCATCACATGTTTGATAAAATGACAACACTAGTTATGGAGTAGAATTTTCACACTTGGCATAGGGTTTGGTTTTTGGAAGAAGTTGAATAGTTGTATCAATAGTTGATTTGGAATTAGGGATTGCTAGTTAGCTTGGAGTGCACTAAAGCTAGATTACCATAAGGTGAAGCTAGGACTTGTGACTCAAGTTGATTACTTTCATTTGACCTTCCTCTATACCTAGGGGATAACTAAATGAAGCAAGGCCTAATTTAGAGAATTCAGTGAGGACTTTCTTGATCGATTCTGCCACCTTGGACGGCTCGGCTGGGCGACTCTCAAGATCACTGTCAGAAGGCATTGATTATTTCCCTTTGGTTCCTTTTATTGTACCTGAGACTCCTCCTCCCTTAATTGATGAAACTTTGTTCTCAACCTCTTCATTAGTTAGATCAACATTAAAGTGCTCAAGAATACAGGTAAGAAATATGCCATAGGGAAGGTTAGCCTTTTTGGTGCTTCTAACACAATCCCACATATGCCTAACCATGAGGTATGCAAAGGAAATAAGAGAGGAAGTAATAATAGCAAAAAGTACAAAGGTATCAGAAACGGTTATTCTATTGTGTGAGCCACTCTGTGGAGTCAGGATGTGAGTGATGATTCGGTGAAGAAGTGCTCTCTCAGGTCCAAGAGCTTTGTGAGTGAGAACCGTACCATCCAAAGCAGAGTAATTTTCGCATGTTTGATTCAAAGCAATCTGAAGAGTGACTCCCACTTGTGAGTCCCATTTTTCTGACATGTAAGCTGCTGGTCCTTCATCAACATACCCCAGGGCAACGCTTATAGTTTCTCTGCTCAAAGTCAAATAAACCTTCTTCACATAGGAATGGATAGCACCGTCGATCAACCTCATGTTTGCATAAAATTCTCGAACTAAGGCTTGGTATACTGGTTTCTGGATTTTGAACAGGGGAGTCCACTTCATATTCTCAAAAAGAGTGGTAAAGTTGATTCTTTTTTGGCAGCCAGAGAATCCAGGTTCACCAAGTATGATGAACATAGATGACGTTTCTTCAACATGTCTTTGTGGAACTCATAGGACGTACAAGAGTTAAACCTCCCTGGATCAAAATAAGAATGGCTTTTGTTGTACTTGTTCTTGAAATCCAGGGATTTCAGATTCGGGGGCTCCCTAGTATCACGTAACACATAACCTTTTGCCTTGTGAGAACTGCGGCCAGGGGTTGCTTTCTTTGGTGGAGACTGAGGTAAGGACGTATGAGACTCATCTTCCTCTTCAACTACGGGTTCCTTCTTTTTCCTTGATGAAGTCTTCTGAGCAATGACCTTTCTGCGCATAGTTTTGGTAGATTGAGAGGTAGGAGATGAAGAGGATGTAGAATGGATGTGTATATGAGTATGGGTTTGAGGGGTGGAAAATTTTTTGGAGAGAAGAATTCGTTCACTTTTTCTTGGAGTAGTTTTCTTTTTCATAATATAAAAAATGGAGAAGTGGAGAGGGGAAGGTGAAAAGAGGCTGAAGAGTGTGGTGAGAGGAGGGAGGTTAGGGAAGCATTTAATGTTGAGTGGAGAGAGAATTGAGGGAGTTAATACCCATTAATGAGTGCGGTTATTAACCAAGGAAGGGTTTAAAAATAAACGAAAATGTTAGCTCCTAGAATCAAGGGATGAGGGAAGGATAAAGATTTGATTTGACAATCACTTCTTCCTACAAGATTTGAAATGATAACTTCCCAAATGTATTATTAAAAAATGAGGAACTCAAAAATGGATCAAAGTAAGGTCAAAGCGATTTGGTGGGGCCCAAGATAATTAATCTTAGCGCAGTCTCCCCCTGTATCATGGCCCGTTCATCACAGCCTGAAATTTGTCTCTTGCTTTCCTACGAGATAAAACCAAACAGGATCAAAAAAATTCACAAATTATCAACAGAGCTTAATTCTATCATTCCCAAACTTTTCTCAAAGAGCATAATCTGTCTTCACATAGGGGTTTTGTAAAAATATCAGCAAGTTGGTCTTCAGATTTTACAAATTGAATATCAATAGTTCCCTTTTGCACATGCTCTCTAATAAAATGATATTTGATTTCAATGTGCTTGGTTCTTGAGTGCAGAACAGCGTTCTTAGAAATATTTATGGCACTCATATTGTCACAAAATAAGGGTATACTATTGATTTTTAATTTGTAATCTTTCAACTGAGTTTTCAACCAAAGTAGTTGTGAACAACATGCAGATGCAGAAATATATTCAGTTTCGGCTGTGGATAGAGCCACTGTGGCTTGTTTTTTGCTTGACCACATGTTGAGTGAGCTTCCAAGGAAGCAACACATGTCGGATGTGCTCTTTCTATCCACCCTATCTCCTACATAATCTGCATCACAAAACCCCACTGCACAAAAATCATCAGATTTTGGATACCATAAGCCATAATCACTAGTTCCCTTAATGTATCTAATGATGCGTTTAACGGCCGAAATATGGGATTCTTTTGGGTGAGATTGAAATCTTGAACATACACCCACACTTTGAACAATATCCAGTCTAGAGGAAGTAAGATACATGAGAAAACCTATCATTCCTCTATACTTTATTTCATCCACATCTTTACCATTATCATCCTTTACAAGTTTAGTATTTGGATGCATTGGAGTTTCCATTGGTTTGGAATTTTCTATGCCAAATTTCTTGATTAATTCTTTGGCATACTTTCCTTGGTGAATAAAGGTTCCACTAGGAGTTTGTTTAATTTGGAGGCCAAGAAAGAATGTTAGCTCTCCCATTAAACTCATTTCAAACTCACTAGTCATGAGTTTTCCAAACTCTTCACACAAGGATTTATTGGCCGACCCAAACACAATGTCATCCACATAAACTTGAACTAGGAGAACATCATTATTAGATGCTTTAATAAATAGAGTGGTATCGGTGGTACTCCTTTGAAATTGATTTTCCAACAAGAAGGCGCTAAGCCTTTTGTACAAGCTCTTGGAGCTTGTCTAAGGCCATAAAGAGCTTTAGAGAGTTTGAAAATATGGTTTGGAAATTCTTTATCTTCAAAATCGGGAGGTTGTGCCACAAATACCTCTCTATCAATAAAGCCATTAAGGAAAGCATATTTGACATCCATTTGAAATATTTTAAAACCCTTATGGGCAGCATAGGCAAGAAGCAACCTAATTGCTTCCATTCTTGCTACCGGAGCAAAAGACTCATCAAAATCTATACCCTCTTCTTGATAGTAACCTTGGGCCACTAATCTAGCCTTGTTACAATCAACTTTTCATACTCACCTAATTTATTTTTGAAAACCCACTTAGTACCCGTTACCTTCTTACCATCCGGATGAGGTACTAGTGTCCAAACCCCATTCTTGTCAAATTGAGCAAGCTCTTCTTGCATGCCTTTGACCCAAGATGGATCTTCAAGGGCTTGCTTTATATTGTTGGGCTCCATTTGTGACAGGAGGGCAAAATTGCTTGGTTCGGATTACCTTTTGGTTGAGGATCTTGTTGTCACACCTTGAGAGGAATCACCAATGATAAAGTCATGAGGATAAACCCTCATGGACTTCCATTCTCTTGGCTTCCGGAGTGATGTTGAGCTTTGATTAGCTTCAGTGGGTTGTTCTGTTCCAGATTCTCTTGCTGACTTAGGAGACAAAACAGAAATGTCTCCTCCATCCTGACGAGACAAAATTGGACGGACAAATTCTTCATTTTGGACAGACTTGGGATTTTCTTCACTGGTTTCTTTGTTGACAGCATCTTCACAATCTGGATCATCTTCTATCACAGTACTGGGAATTGAATTAGAATCACAAAAAAAAATATGTATGGATTCCTCTATGGTCCTATGATCTTTGAGGTAAATTCTATAAGCCTTGCTAGTGGTGGAGTATCCAACAAACATCCCCTCATGTGATTTTGGATCAAATTTACCAAGGTTTTCTTTATTGTTAAGTACAAAGCATTTGCATCCAAAAAAATGGAAATACTTAAAATTAGGAGGGGTTTCTTTCCATAGCTCATAAGGAGTTTTCTTTAACCCTTTTCTAATAATGGTCCTATTCAAAATGTAGCAAGTTGTATTTACAGCTTCAGCCCATAGAAATTTTGGAATCTCATTTTCACATAGCATAGCCCTAGTCATCTCTTGAAGGCTTCTATTCCTTCTTTCAACAACCCCATTTTGTTGAGGGGTTCTAGGGCATGAAAAGTTATAAGCAATTCCAAAATCATCACAGAATTTTTCAAAGTCTTGGTTTTCAAATTCTTTTCCGTGATCACTTCTCAAATGGGCAATCTTTAAATCTTTTGCATTTTGAATTCTTTTGCAAAGGGTTGAGAAAGCATGGAAAGCATCATTTTTATGAGCAAGAAAAAGTACCTAACTGAATCTAGAGTAATCATCCACCACCACTAGACCATAGTGTTTACCTCCTAAACTTTAAATTCTTGTTAGACCAAAAAGATCAATGTGTAACATCTCTAATGGCCTCTTGGTTGAAATTTCATCCTTTGGTTTAAAAGAGGATTTAACTTGTTTGCCTAATTGGCAAGCATCACAAGTAAGATCCTTATCAAATTTAATATTTAGAATTCCTCTAACCAAGTTTTTCTTAACTAGCTTAGAGATTTGGTACATGCTAGCATGACCCAATTTTCTATGCCATAGCCATTTTTCAGATTCAAGAGAAGTGAAGCATGTTACTCTTTTATCTTTTAAGCTTCAAGAGTCAATCCATACACATTATTGCACCTTTTAGCCTCAAACGAAAAATCCCCAAATTTTTCACATATAACTACGCACACAAACTTTCTAAAGATTACTTCATATCCTAAATCACACAATTGGCTTACACTTAGTAAATTGTGTTTCAAACCATCAACAAGAAGAACATCATTTATACAAGATGAGAAACTTTTACCAATTTTTCCAATGACCACTATTTTTCCTTTACCATCATTACCGAAAGTGACAAACCCTCCATCATACTCATCAAGCTTTATGAAGAAGGTTGTCTTTCCGATCATATGCCTAGAGCATCCGCTGTCCATGTACCACATATTGTTCTTCCGCTTAGATGCTAGACATACCTACAAAATGAGCTCAAGTGACCTTAGGTATCCAAACTTTCTTGGATCCTTTCACATTAAACCATCTCCTATGTCCCAATCCATTATAGTCAAAAACAACTTTGCAAACTTTGTTACCAATCATTCTCTCACCAAAAAAGCATTGAATGGGAAAGTGGCCATTTCGGTTACATAGTCTACAAAATCTTGGAGTTGCTGTTTTGGTAAAGCTTGCTGAGTTTTGAAACCTTGTATCATTAGAAGATGAAGCAATGTTTTCAAAAGAAAGTTTCTCAACAGATTTGAGGAAGCCCAAGCCAGCTTTATCATAAAGAGGTTTTTGACTAGCCAAGATTTGATTTAGATTTTCAGAACTTTAAGTGAACTTGGCTAAGTCTTCTTTAAGTTTATTGACCTCTTTAAGCAACTCTTCATTTCTTTTAAAACAGTCTACATATGAAACAACAGAATGATCACTTTCACAGCTTTTAAGTTGGGCTTTTAGCTGCTTGTTTTCTTCAACAAGTTCAACAGCAGCTTCAGCCTCTCTTAATTTATCTTTGAGAAAACTATTTTCTGCTTTAAGAATGGTGATTTGTTGTTCAAGGTCTTGGTTATCAAGCAAGAAGCATCTAATTTTTTCAGAAAGGTGGTCTATCATAAGATGAAGATTTTCGGTGTCAGGGTTATGAAAGACTACCTGTTCAGCATGATCTGCCATGAGACATGGTTGGGACTTAGTTTTCGATTCTTCATCATCTTCAGAATTGTTTTCTAAATCCTCCCATGAAGCCATCAGACCTTTCTTCTTTCCCTTCTTTGAATTCTCTTCCTTTTTTAACTTAGGGCAATCTGATTTGAAATGCCCAGTTTCTTTGCAGTTGTAACATATCACCTTGCTGAAGTCTTTCCTTTGTTTCCTAGATCTGCTTCCTTTGCTTCTCTCCTTGAGCTTCACTATTTTCCTGAATTTTTTGGCAAACAACACAAATTTATTTTCAGAGGAGTTATCACTGGATTCATCATCCAAAGAGTTAGAAACAGATGTAAGAGCTATTCCTTTTCTTTTTGGATCCTTTTTCAAATAAGTGTTTTCAAAAGCAAGTAAATTTCCTCTCAAGTCATCATATGTCATAGAATCAAGACCACTACTCTCAGATATTATCAATGCTTTTGTTTCCCACTCTTTTGTAAGACATCTTAAAACTCTCCTGACAAGCACAGATTCAAGATACTTAATCCCCATAGCATCCAAGCCAACAATGATGATGTTGAATCTTTTAAACATTTCATCTATGGATTCTCCTTCCTTCATTGAGAATATTTCATATTCTCTATTCAGCATGTCTATCTTGGTCTTCTTTACTAAGGTGGTTCCTTCATGAGTGACTTGAAGTTTGTCCCAAATTTCCTTTGCCGTTGTGCATCGTGATACCCGTCGGTACTCCTCAAAGCTGACTGCACAGTTGAGCAAGTTGATAGCCTTGGCATTGAGCTCCACCTTCTTTCTATCTTCTTCGGTCCAACTGTCTTCTGGTTTAAAGGAGACTACTCCTGTAGCACTTGTGGTGGTTGGATATTAAGGACCCTCCAGGATGATCTTCCATAGTCTGTAATCTACTGCTTGCACAAAAATCTTCATTCTCTCCTTCCAATAGATGTAATTTTTCCCATTGAAAAGTGGAGGTCTGTTGCTTGATTGTCCTTCTGTCAGATTGTAGGACACTAGTGTTAAGCCACTGTTCTCTGCCATTTGGATCTTTTCTCCAAGCTGCAAAGCTTGATCTCTTTGAAACCAAGCTCTGATACCAATTGATGGTTTTCAGTGACTAAGAGAATGGAGGTTGAATCTTAGCCCCTTTTTTGCTTGTTAAAACTTGTTGGTCTTTGAAACAACTTCTAGAGACTTTTTTTTTTATTTTTGTCTCATACCCAACCACGAAACTTTTTCTTTTTATCTCGTAACCCGGCACGAGATAATTTTTTGTTTTATCTCCTATGCAGCAGAAACAGAAATGGAGTACAAAAAAGAGAGAGAATCACACCACAATATATCCTGGTTCAGCTGCCAAGTGCAATGCAGCCTACATCCAGTCTCCATCACAACAATGATGGAATTTCACTATAATCTTCATGATTACATACACCAAAGTCTCCCTAGGAACTACCCTTCCTATCCGGGACAAGTCAAGAATCTAAACCCCAATCCTGAACTTGACTTGGTCACTACCAAGCTTTCAACTGCTAAGTGCTAACCCAACTTGCAAGGAGATTCCCACAGAATCATGATACACAATACAGATGTACAAAGGACCTCTAAGACATCTATGGCTTTTTCTTTTAATTTTGTATACTCTGCCTTTTTCCGCTCTATGGCTTTTTCTTACAAACCTCACTGTTTGCCTTTTTCCATGAGACTCAAGATAGACAAAATTAAACAGAAAATTATAAAATAGAAAACATTGAAGTAGAAGAACTTCTATTAGCTTCGGGAGCTATAGGAACTTCTGTGCTCACTCTTTTTCTTATCTCCTTGCTTCAAGCCCTGGCTTTTCTCCCTTATTTATAGAAGGAGAAGCCTCCACGGTTGAAACTATTGAACCAAGCTAAACTTCTTCTTCTTCAAACCAAAATCGGTTCGGTCAGAGAGAGAGGAGAGGAAACCGAATGCTATATCCAACATGCAATTACCTCTGTGTCTTCCTTTTGCACCAATCTTCACCAATCCGTGCCATCCATCTTGACTTGCACTCCAAGAAGGATCCCTAGCCCTTGATGAGTTCTTGATGATGACAGCTTCTTCTGCTCTAACTTTTGCCTCTTCCCCATGCAGCTACAGTAGCTACCTCCTGTGGTAGTTGATCAAAAGCTGAGACAAGCCATCCCTTAAGGATCTTCTTCCTCTGACCGAATGGATCTTCTTCCATTTTTGAGTATGGAAGGCTTGATCTTACTTCACCATATCTTTCCCATTTTTGGTGAAGATCTCAGCCACAACATACTTTTTGTTTTCTTTTTCTTTTTCTTGCCATCATTACAATGGTCTTTAGCTTGCTTCTAGCTTTTTCTTCATCACTCTGATAGTTTGCAAAAGCTTCCACGCTTTCTCTGTGAAGTGACCGAATGAAGAAGAGGGATGAGAGAGAAGAGAGAGAACTTTTAATGGATTTGAATGAAGAAATTAAAATGAATTAATTTACTTCCCTTTTTCTGCTTTAGGTGGCGTGTAGCATTGATGATGACAATCAAATCAATTGATAATTTCTCTCTCATTGTTCCCATGTGATTAATGATAATTGAATTAAATTTGGAATCCTTCACATGAGAGAGAGATCCGATGGAAGCAAGAAGCATTTGCTTTCTCTCTTTTCTTCATTTTGGACCAAGCAAGCCAACAAAAATTAATTTGGGCTAATAGTCATAATGATTGAATTCTGGCCCAACTAAACATAGAAATAACTCAGCCAATTAATATAACTATTTTTGCTCAAGGCTGAATGTGTTTTTCTTTAACACAATTGGGCTTGTTTAAATCAATCTGTCCCAATAATCAAAATATTGTTTCAGCCACAACATTTAACAATTTTTATAACCTAGGCTGATTCACTTCCAACATCTTGGGCTCGCTATTTTTTCGGCCCAATAGCAAAATCTACACAGCAAAATTATATAATTAACACATATGAATCAAATTAATAATTTTGAAATTAATAATGTTTAGTCATCACTAATTTAATTTAGATTTTTCCAAACTCATCAAGTGTAACAGAATAGCGTTGAATTTACCGGCACTAACAACGTTGAATTCGTAAGGTTAAGTAATTATCGGCGAATTTTGATTTTTGACAGTAAATCGCCGGTAATATTTAGAAGGAAACAAAAATAAAATGGCACGTTTTTTATCGTCGGATTTTTTACGGTAAAGCTAATTAGTGATACGCTGCGTTTTGGTGACCCGCAATGGTTTACCGTCGGATTTAATCCCACGGTAATTGGACCGTAAATTCAAATCGCGAACCCTCTTCCTCCTCATTCGAGATTCACTCTCTCTCTCTCTCTCTCTCTCTCTCTCTCTCTCTCTCTCTCTCTCTCTACCA
>NC_029791.2:13542955-13546191 GCF_000816755.2 Arachis ipaensis | reverse complement strand
TCTACCCAAAACCACCATCTGCCGCTGTCAACACCGCCACCATCACAGCCCCTCTCCGTCGCCGTCAGTCCACCCACCACCGAGACCCCTCCGTTCTTCTCATTCTCCCTTTTCTCTCCTTGCCACTTCACCGTTAAACTTCGTCGTGCTCCGAATCGCTGCGCCGCACCACAGAGCCACCATCCCGCTGTCTAACTTCGCCTATCTCCCTCCTCACGTATCTGCTTGACTTTACTTTCTGCTCGCGTCTCGTCGTGCCTCCCTCCGCCGCTCCTCCGTCTCTATGGGTGGTTGTTGCTACTCGTGGAAGGTCATTCGTGCCTCCGTGGTTGTGCTACTTGCACGCTGCCATGCGTCGTCCACCTTCTTGAATTGATTATGCCTCTGCAACAACAGGTAACATATTCAAATGTGAATGTTAAAATAGAATCTTGTCTGCTTAATGCTGATGCATGTTGAAATTCGATTAGATTCTACTTTATTTTGTTAATTGAAATCTCTATATTGAGTTAATTAAAATCTATATATTAGGTTAAAATATTTTGTTAGAAATTGAAATAATTGTCAAGCTATCCATTTTAACATATCTAAAAATGATTGAGAAATTAAGTTATATTGATGCATACTGCTGCTTATTAAGGATGCATATTTGAAAAAGAAAACTAGTTTAACCTTTTCTTCTATTTGATGTATGTAAACTATATATTGAATGAAACATTATCCTAACAGATTTTGTTTTTAGAGTGAAAAAAATTGTTTTCTATTTAATTATTTTTTTCTTTTTTCTATGAAAACCTGGTTAGATGATGTATATGATGAGTATGGAGACTCTGTTTTTATATGTGTTTGAAGATGGCTGAATTTGAGTTAATGAGAGAATCTGAAAATTGTTTAGTTGTCGTGGTTCTGAGAGATTTTAATATTTGACTTAATTTCAGTATCACAATTTTTATTATCTTCTCCTTAGTTCTATTACAGACTGCTTTTATATCTTGGGATGATAGGTGTCAGTTTGAATGCATTGATTTTCGATTACACAAGTGTCTTGGCATGGAGTATCCAGAGATTTGATGAAAAGTATGGGTTAAAAAAATGACAGATTTGATTTATTATTATTAATTTTATTGTTGATTGATTTATAATGCTGATTAAAATATGGTAGGGGTTGAAATAATGAATTGGTTTATGAATATGAATATGCAATGGTTTTGCTGATTATGAATATGCTGAGCTTTGTTGATTGTTGAATTAATTTTTCTTATTTTGATTTTGAATTTGACTTTGAATTCAAACTTTGAAAAGTGTTTCGATTATTGAACTGAATTGTTGAATATTGTTGCTGAAGTTGTTTGAAATTGTCTATAATATGTTGATTTACTGTGTTACAGCTAGTTTTGATCTTTGCAGACATGACGATAGGTAGAGGTGTTGCGGACCAACTGCTAGTCGTGGTCGTAGTCGTGGTTGTGGTAGAGGGAGGGTTTCTTCTAGTACCCTCGGAAATTCTGGATCCTCTCCCTATACTCTGACTACCCCGGTGACATCATAGGTTGCGGGTTTAGCGGACCAGCCATTCATCATGGTCTCTAACCCTAACTACGTGCTTCCCTCTATGACGACGACGCCGCTAGGCATGGCAATGGGTACCCACGGGGGAGGGAACATGCCCCGCCCCGCCCCCCGCCTCCATATTTCGTCCCTGTCCCCGCCCCGTCCCTGGAATGGGGACTCCGTATCCGCCGAGGACCGGGGACTCCACGGATATCCGCGGATTTTTAAAAAAAATTAAAAAATTAGAAAAAATTGAAATCAGAAATATAAATCATGAATCAGAATCACATAAACCCTAAATTGAATGACAAATATAAATTATAATTAAATTAGAAATCAGAAATATAAATCATGAATCAGAATCACATTAACCCTAGATTGAATCACACATATAAATTATAATCAAATTAGAAATCAGAATCAGAATCACATTAACCTAACTCCAGATTAACCTAATGGAGAAGAGGCAAAGACCGGCTATTTACACGGGAAGACCGGCGAAGATGCGACGAACGGCGAAGATGCGACGAATGGTGACGACGCGATGAATGGCGAAGACGCGACAAATGGCAAAGATGCGGTGAGGGATTGTATAAAATTATTATACATTTGATCTTCTGGTATAAAATTATTAGAGATTAATTGTATAGCTGCCGTACTGTGTTACACAGGAGTCCTACATGCAGAGGTTAGAGGCCACAACTCAGCAATCTCAGAAAAGTGGGAAGGGCGCTGTCGATGGCTCTGCTGCATCAGTCTTTGATCCCGATGCGGTTTGGCACGAGACCACCTCAGCGTCGTACAAGAACTATGTATACGGGTTGGGGTCATTCTTCACCAGTAGACTTCGCACCTCTACGTTGAGGCCGTCGTCAGGCTCTGCCACTAGTCGAGCCGTCAAGTCCGAAGAAGGTGTGGATTTGAGGCTACAGGTGCAGGAGCTCCAACGCAGCCTTCGCCAGCAGACTCAAGAGCTGAACGATTATCGAGAGAGGTATAAGAAGATCCTCACACATGTGACAGACATCGATGGCCTCAGACTGGAGTGGAGGGAGCAATTGAAGCGGCTTCAGCGGATGGAAGCTCAGTTGGAGGTGTACTAGGCTCAGATGCGCACCGCTGGCATCATCCCTGCTGGTGGCACACAGACATCACTGCCTTCTGCGCCGCCTCTTCAGGACCATGGGATTGATGACGACAACGACGAGGAGGAGGACTACCTGGATCTTTAGTTATTAGTGATTCGTTTTATTGTATTTATTTGATGTACTTGACTTTTAATTTATTTGAACATTGTATTATTTATTTTAAATAATAGGTTTTTATTATTTATAAATTGACCATTAATCGTGTGAAAAATAAATTTGAATAAAAAATTAAATTGACCATTTATTTCATTTTTTTTAATTTGACATTACCGTCGAATTTATCGAGGAATAATCCGACGATAATAGTACGGAAAACAACATATCTTGGCGCCAATATTACCATCGTAAAAACTGCCGGTAACTAAATGGCTTTTCGAACAGGTAATTCGTCGCAAAATCTGACGGTAATTACTGTCGAACGAAAAAATTCCGACAAAAAACATTACTGACGAGGTTTATACTGTCTGATTCCTTCCGATGATAATTTAATTACATTAGATTTTTTTCCTTTTTCAATTAAAAATTCGACGTTACTCA
>NC_029791.2:13541915-13542602 GCF_000816755.2 Arachis ipaensis | reverse complement strand
TTATAAAGAATTATTAATACTCACTCCTATTTATAAAGAATTTGTAATTACAATAATGTTTTCTCTTTATCAAATAAATTTTCATATAAACTTTAGTTTATCCGATTTTATATTAAAGTCGACTTCTCATGTAAGATTCTTGGATTCCGATCTGCAAAATTGCAAATGACTGATCCAATAATATTTAATGAAAACTCCGATAGAGCATCCAAAATGCATTCTCTTATAAAATTTTGGTCATAAGACATTGTGTCTAATTAAATTTTGTGATTGTTATTGAATATATAATTAAATTAAGAGAAAATTCTACTCCCCTCCTCTACGAGATGCTAAAATGACACTCATCTCTTCTCTATTTTATAAATGTACATTCTCCTCCCTTCTAATTTTAAAAAACTTCCTCTTTAATCCATTTTAAACTTTTTTTGTTAACTAATGTCAACTTTATTCATTTTTTAAGAAAAAATAAATTATTTTTTTAAAAAATACTCATTAGCAAAAATTTTACTTTTTATCATTAAATTTTGCTTACCAAAATATCTTTTAATAAATTATTCTTTTATTGATTAAATTATATTTTTTAAAAAAATTAATAATTATATTTTTTTAAATATCTTTCAATATTTTTTTAATTATTAAATTATAATTTTATAAAAAAATTTCGTTAAAAATTTTTTTTATATTTTA
>NC_029791.2:13537553-13538389 GCF_000816755.2 Arachis ipaensis | reverse complement strand
CAATATTAATATATTAATTGTTATATATATTAACAGTGGTAAGATTTTTATATTTAATGTTAAAATAATATATATTTATATCAAAAATTAATAGTAAAATATAAAAATAATTGTTAACAAAAATTTTAGTAAAATTACAATTTAATAATTAAAAATTATTGAAGGATAAGTATCTTAAAAAAATAATTTAATTATTAATTTTTTTAAAAGTATTTTAATAAAAATACAATTTAATCAATAAAAAATAATTTATTAAAAGATATTTTGGTAAGCAAAATTTAATAATAAAAAATAAAATTTTTGTTAATGGGTATTTTTTTAAAAAATAATTTATTTTTCTTAAAAAATAGATAAAGTTAATATTAGTTAACACAAAAAATTTAAAATAGATTAAAGAGGAGATTTTTTAAAGTTAGAAAGGAGAGAAATGTACATTTATAAAATAGAGGGGAGGGGAGTATCATTTTAACATCTCGCAAAAGAGGACAGTGAAATTTTCTCTTAAATTAACCTTATCTTTTTCAGTGATAACGATAAGCGAGAGAAAAAGAAAAAGCTCAAAGCTAACAAGCTCTTTGGCATGGCCTATATACGGAAGCTAAGTCACCGTAGGCCAATTATTAATAGAGTTGTGGTTTCTTTGGTGAAAAGATGATGATTTTTTTAATCTGATTTTTGTTGTAACATTAAGTGTTTGTTGTAACACTAAGTGTTTGTTTTCGAATTGGATTTTTTGAGTGTTATGCCAAAAATTTGGCACAAATAATCGCCGACGAAAAGAATTCATCGTTAAAGTCGAAAATTATATATATATATATAAAAAAAATACATTATAG
>NC_029791.2:13536618-13537429 GCF_000816755.2 Arachis ipaensis | reverse complement strand
AAAGTTAATAAAATTTTGTTTTTAAAAAAAATAAAAGAAGTTTTAATATTTATTTTTTATAAAATCTATCTAAATGTAAAATATTTTTTTGAGAAAAAGATAACTTTTTTAAAGCCAATCCTGGTTGGGATATATAGTTTACTTTGGATTTTGGAATAGTTGATTTATGTATGTTTTAACTTACAAACCCTCTCATTATTTAGCACTTTTTCATAAGCATAGACTTCATTGCAAAATATATGGTTTAGATGCAATAATTCCAGATGAAAGTTGAAACCAACTGTGTCATCTGTACCTAACTGCTAATTGAATTATTATACCTCTCAGTACATACTAATCTGACTAAAATAAATGAAAACATCTCTTAATTGCACCGTATACCACATAATTAATTGCCTAACCATCACGCCAATTAACACATACACGTGGAATGTGCATACTGGTTATGGTGCATGATGATGGTAGCTATAGCGCCAAACATTCAACGACAAAAAATAACACTAAGCAATTCACAACTTCTCAGCCTCCTAACATAACCAGTCTAGTCCAAATCAACTTTAGTATCTAACTACCCCGCAATTACTCCTTAGTACTCTTGGTAATAAATTAAAATCCATTATCCTTTAAAATTTCTCTAAATCCATACTTAAAAAAAGTAATGATAAGAATCTCTCATAACTCATAAGTCACACAATTCTCAACCATCAAAAACAGCCCTCACTCTCTCTCTCTCTCTTCCTAGTCTCTACTACTTATATTGGTCTCATAACTGTTGCTTAACGCCAACTTCTCCCAAACACACACACCTCTC
>NC_029791.2:13533775-13536116 GCF_000816755.2 Arachis ipaensis | reverse complement strand
CCGCCTGCGACATCCGCCGCCTCACCAAGAAATCACCGTGCTGCCGCCGACAGCTCCGCCACGCCGTCCGCCCGCTTGTCTCAATGCTCCGAGTTGACTCGTCCGAGTCACGCGAGTCCGCCCTTCTCGCCTTGCTTAACCTTGCCGTCAAAGATGAAAAGTACGTGCGGATGTAGCGTCTTTGTATTTTTAATTTCATTCCATTTAATTATATTTAGGTAGATTTTAGTATGATAATTTTATAAATGTTATTAAAATTAAAGTTATATTTTTTATATTTTAATAATATTTTTTTAAACTGATATTTTTTTTAAAATATTATTTTAGTTTTCGTAATATTTTTTAAAACACTTAAGTTATCCTAAGTTCCTAACATAATTATATTAAAATGACTCTTGTACGTTATATACTTTAATACTTATATGCATAATTAATTGTTAGTATGGCACTATGCCACTATATAAAAAATTATTACATAGTCGTGACGTCAATAAAAGAAATTTCCAACCCTCGTCATCATAATTATTACTGTACTATTTTAATTTATACTCATACCTTTTCATAATTATTTATATTTTGAATAAACTAACTAAATAAATGTGAGTGTTTGTATCTATGTAAATTGTAATATCTAGATCAGTGTCAGTGTGTGTGCTTAACTTATGAAGGTGACTTTTATTTGCGTACAATTGAATCTATTGGCAGTGATTTTTTGAAAAATAATATTACACATGTAAATGTTTTTGTTAATTAAGTTTAATTAAGTTTATCTAATATTAACAAAAATTAATTATAGATAATATTATTTAAAATTTTATTATTAATTTAATTAGATTTAATAATAAAAAAATTTAAATATGTAATATTATTCTTTTTTCAATACGTAATTAATTTTAATTTTAATGCTGTCTTGTCGCTAAATTTGACTTGAGATTTGGTGCATATTGTAGTGAAGCATATGCTGATATGATATGCGATGCATGAAAACCATCAATTATATTAGTTTATATGCATAAAACTAAATATAAAGTAATTTATATTATTGTCATGAGTCAAATGATACACATATTAAAAAATATCAAATCAAGAAGAATATTTATCGTCGTAGTTCATGATTATTTAATAGAATACAAAAGGTTTTACCTAACTCGATTGACAAAAATAAATGCTTATTTCGCAAACCAACGGTATGTGTTTGTATAATCATATATGAAAGGACAAAAAGAATTTAGTTTGTTCTCTTCTTTTATCTTTTTCTGCTTCTGATTTTATCGGAATAATTATTACTAGTATTTATTCCTTTTGCTGTTATTTCCAGTCATCACTATATAATTTTTAATCAAACGATGCTATGTAGATGAAAAAAATTATCATATATATTTTTCTTATGTAATTATGTTTCTTTACTTTATCATTGTTTTGGATGCATCATGTATCCTGTTTAACAAGAAAGAATTGGATGCTCTAAGGGTAGTAGTAGAACTTTAGAAGCTTATCCGATTAGAAACATGTTTTTCTCTCTGGTTCACAAGATGCACTTTCTTTTCGATCTCCTTTTTTGACTCTGTCTTCTATCTGAAGTAATCTTTATACCATTTTTTGATGAGGCTAAAATTTCACCTTAATTATAAAAAATGGAATTAATGCAAGTCCTTTATCATATGCGGTCCCTTCTCTTTAGTCTTTTTTTTTTTTAGGGTAACTTTCTTTAGTTTTATTTAATAACAAAGTAACATTAGGTAGATTGTTAGAAGCTGGAGGCTGCAAAAAAAAAGTTAAGAGATTACTCTCAAGTTGAAAAGAAAAAGAAACAGTGCAAATTTTATAATTTTTGTGTTGTATATGTGATAATTTATTGATAGAGTTTCGATTCATAATAAATTAATTTTTAATCTGTCGGACTAAGAAATATCATAAAAAAAAAACATATAACTTATAAATAAAAAACTTTTTTGGGTTATTAATTAAAATTTGGCTAATATATATCCTAAGAGCACAAATAAATAATATTGATCATTGAAGTAATTAAAAAAAGTGCAAAATTTTAGTTTCCAATGTAAATGTTGTGTATTTATTAAAATAAAAACTTTAAAATCTTCTACTAATAATAATTTTATCTTGTGTCCTTAAGATACATGTTAGGTAAATTCTATTAATTATTATTGAACATTTCATGCATGGTTTGGTTCTCTCTAAAATAATGAGTTAGGATATGTGGACTGTGGTTTATGCATGTCCTTGCCTTTAATGTGGACATGTGGTGTTAACCATTCAGTGGTGGTAGATTCGAGATATATTTTTTTTGGTAATGTTAGGAAAGAAAAAAAATTTAGATTTATCT
>NC_029791.2:13522820-13533277 GCF_000816755.2 Arachis ipaensis | reverse complement strand
GTTATTAATTTTTTTTATTATCAAATATTTTTTTATTTTTACACAGCATTCGTGTTTAGACGTATTTATTTTAAAAGTAAGTATTATTTTTATACTTTACTAACTTCTATGTAAATATACGCAAATATGATCATTCTAATTATTATTACATGAAATGAATATTAAATATAGACCTGTATTTTCTCTTAATTTTCTTATGTTGTCATAATAGAATTTTGGGATCATCAGATTCTTCAAATTGAATTCTGCTAGATAATTTTCATAAATTGGAACTGGTCTTATCAAATGCAGGAACAAAGTTAGCATTGTAGAAGCAGGTGCATTAGAACCTATAGTAAGTTTCCTAAAGTCACAAAATCCAAACATGCAAGAATATGCAAGTGCATCATTGCTCACTCTCTCTGCCTCTGCAACCAACAAACCAATTATCACTTCTTCTGGTGCCATTCCTCTTCTAGTAAAGATTCTAAGAGATGGAACACCACAAGCTAAAGCTGATTCATTAATGGCCCTCTCCAATTTATCAACACACTCTGATAACCTCGACATCATCCTCGAAACCAATCCGGTCGCTTCAATAATCCGCCTTCTCAAACCATGCAAGAAATCTTCGAAAACAGCAGAGAAATGCTGTGCTTTGGTAGAGTCATTGGTTGGTTATGACAAGTGCCGGACTGCGCTAACATGCGAAGAAGGCGGGGTTCTGGCAATTGTTGAAGTTCTTGAGAGTGGAACAAAGCAGGGTAAGGAACATGCTGTTGGAGCATTATTGAAAATGTGCGAGAGTGATAGGTGTAAATACAGAGAACCAATCCTAAGGGAAGGTGTTATTCCTGGACTTCTTGAACTCACAGTTCAAGGGACGGAAAAGTCTCAGCCAAAAGCACACACCCTTTTGCAATTACTTAGAGAATCACCTAATCCAAGATCAGAAACTGAGCCTAACACAATAGAGAACATAGTTTGCAACCTCATATCACAAATTGATGGGAAAGATGACCAAGCTGATGGTAAAGCTAAGAAGATGCTGGCAGAGATGGTCCAAGTCAGCATGGAAAGAAGTTTGAGACACTTACAACAAAGAGCAGCACTTGTATCCACCCCAAGTGATTTATCTATTACTAGTTGTGCTTCTCAGGTTTCTTTAAATTGGTAGTTTTGGGGTTCGGAATGTTATTGTTGTGTATCCTTTGTTCCTATCTTGTATCATATACGTATGCACAACAGAATTTGTTGATAACTCAAGTTTTTAAGAGGATTAGAGATTGGCTTTTATGCAAAGTTTGTAAATACTAAATAAAACGTTGAAAAAAATGTGTACATATACTTATATATAATAGTGAATGATCTTTGTACAATCTATTATTCTTGAGATGCTTATTGACAATGTTAGTTATTGCTACCAATTGGCTTGCTGATTTATGAACCTTCTTATAATCTTAACGAAACAATTCGATTAAAATGTCAAAGATATCTAGATTATAATATTATTGCATTCAAGTAACAATAGGCCACATATCTACTAATATACTGCATAAAGGTTACTAGCAGTAAATTAATTCATGTCCTACCTAAAAGTTAAAAAGAAAAATAATAATTTAGCAATGCTGATTTAACTATGACTCTTCCATTGCTAGTCTGCTACTTAAGAATTGCCTATCTCTTCTCTCCTTTTTGGTTTGTCTATGGCTCTAAGAAAGTTATAAATAAATGCTCCTGCTATGGCTCCAACAATTGGACCAACTATGTATGCCCATAACCCTTTGTAAACATGTTTCACAAGAGCAGGACCAATACTTCTTGCTGGGTTCATCGAAGCTCCTGACACTGGCCTGCAACAACAAAGCTTTTACCTTCAAACCTTAACTTGGAGGATATCAACTAAAATCCTAACATTAACTCTGTCGTAGGATTACTTGTCCCGAAAACTTATGCTGATAGAAAAAAACACATGGTTATATGTATAACAAAATCAACAGATTAAACTAATTAATGCATTACCCTGCAACGAAGACATTCAACATTATGGTCATTCCAACTGCAACTCCATTCAAGTGACCTACCTGCCAAATTGATCAAGACCCAAGAAAAGGAGGCTTAGCTTTATTGGAATATCATGCTAATAGTATCATACAAATAATAATTAACAAAAACACATGCAAAATTAAAGCATAATTAACTAACCGCTCTATCATCCGTGGAAACGGCAGAGATGACAAACATCAAGAGAAAGGTGATGATGATTTCGGCAACCAAGGCCTGGCTGGTGGATCCAGCTGGTACGGTTCCAAAATAAGCCTTTGGTGTAATATCAAGAAGGAGGACCAATGTGCCACTAGCTAGCAAAGATCCCACTAATTGAGCTACAATGTACAGTGGCACCTGTACGTGCATAGAAATGTTTATCCTAGTGTTACATGTCATGTAATTCCAAGCAAATTAGAGCATTACATGAAAAAACTAATTATTTAACACCTAATTCAATCAATGTTAGGGACAAAAAATAGAAAATAAAAAATTTGGATATTATATTTGAATGAAAGTTTAGATACTTAAAAAATGAGTTAATACTTAATTTGGCATCTAAAATTTGAGATCAAACTTAAATTGATCCCTAAAATATAATTGGCTCAATTCGATCCCAAAATTTATAATAGTAACTCACCTTAGTCTTTGAGCTGATTTACGTGAATAGTAGGTTGATTTTGTACGTTAACTTGCTAAGATTTAAACTCTGTCTAGATTTTATGTGACTGATACCTACTAGACCTCTTAGAAACTTGATTGACTCTTCAGCATCCTCACGAATACAATAATAACAAGTTCAATTTGAAAATTTTGCACCTCTAGAAAAAACAATCAAGTTTCTAAAGCTCTAATAAATCTTTGATCACATGGAACATGGACAAAAAATCCTAATCACAACAAGTTAATATACCAAATTAACACATGTTAACGGAGATTAGCTTAAGTATCAATGTGAGTAGCGCTTGTAAATTTCGAGGTTCAATTTGAGACACTTAAAATTTTAAGGATCAAATTAAACCTGACTTAAATTTTAGGACTAAATTGAATATTAACTCCTTAAAAATATTTTATATTCACATGAAGATATTTTGTATAAATAGTCATTAATGACAACTTACATAAAGAGATTATACATAATAGTAGTTGAAAAATTAGGAAATATTTCAAAGTGTTTCAGTAATTTTAAACATTGATTTCAATCATAAAATCTATACATAATTAAAATCCATAGATAAAAAGAAGTTACCTCTTTAAGAGGGATTCGGCGAAAGATGGCACAAGTGATTGTAACAGCAGGGTTGAAGTGAGCTCCAGAGACATGACCAACAGAATAAACCATGACCATAACAATCATACCCCATGTTATGGCAATGCCTGGAAACGTGACAGAGCCATATATCTTATTCACTGCTACAGCACCACACCCAGCAAATACCACAAAATATGTCCCTATTGCTTCCGCAATCACCTATTATTTGTTATAATAACTCAAATTAATTTATCCATAGGATAACCTGTTCATTCTCATAATAGTTAATCTTGTACATATATTAATGTTGTAAGCATTATGCTAATAGGTGAAGACACTGACCTTCTGTGCCAAGGTTACCACATAGTTTGATGAACAACATAATTGCATGCAATTGGTTACACTTTCACCTTCTTCCATGTTTGACATCTCTTCTTCGTGGATGCTTTCAGCCTTGGTGGTCATTGTTGTCTCAGGGCAGCATACAGTTTGAGAGAATCAAAGAAATAGAGGAGGCTTAAAAGAAGTTCTATGGGTTTTAAGGGTTTGTTTGAACTAAGGATGTTCAAAATCAAATTGATCTAAATTAAACTGCTTATCCAATCCAATCCAAACCGAAAACCGATTAAAATCGTACTAATTTGGATTTGATTGGATTCTATTTTTTACAAACTGCTGGATCGGATCAGATTTCGGATCTACTTTTCATAACCGATCTAATCTAATCCAAACTGCACAATGTGTTATAATATTATTATATTTACAATTATACTTATAACATGTTCAATTTGTTATACATTTTTTTATTATTTATGTATTATTATTATTTAATAAATATTTTATGTTCAAAATATTATTTATTTATTTATTTTAACTAACCTATAATTTTATTTTTATTGTTATGTTATCGTTGGCTTTTTAATATATTGTTGAGACTTGTTATGTCATTGTTGATTATTTAAAATTTGATGTTTAAACTTGTTATATGTTTTTAATCTTTTTAATTTATAAAACCGCAAATCCAATCCGATCTAGGATCGGATCGGATCGGATTGTTTTTTTAAAAGCATCCAATCCAAACCGCACCACAAAGTATTCAGATCGGATGAGTTTTTACTCAAAACCGATTCAAACCGCACCGCGATCACCCCTAGTTTGAACGTCATTCTTAGAAGAGATCTATCTTTTTTTTAGTGATCTTTTTTTAAAAGAATTTTTATAAAAATAAAAGTGATTTTATGTTTGGTTCATATAAAAAGATATTTTTATTTATCAATTATGTTTGGGTAAAATAGGATAAAAGTATTTTTTTGTTCATTTATTATGTGAAAAATATTTTTTTTTGAGAAAAAAGATCTTTTAAAAAAGATGTAAATTGTAGTTTCTCAAAAAAGATGTTTTTTGTAAAAAAATAAGATATATGATGTGAAAAATAATTTTTTTTAAAAGAAAAAAGATCTTTTAAAAAAATATATTTTTTATTTTTCTAGTACTTTTACTTTTACTATTAGAAATTTGCCAAACACACTAAAAAATAAAAAAGATATTTTTTCATTGAAAAATATTTTTTATTGATTTAATAGCGCCCAAACAAACACTAAGTTAATTTTAATTGGGTAAAGAGTAAAGTATAATTTTTGTTTCTAAAGTTTGTAATTTTTTTCAAAAATACCTTAACGTTTAATTTTATTCAATTTATTTTTAATCGTTTTCGATTTATTCAATTTTGTTCTTGACATTTTTTATTTGTTTCAAAATTATTTTTAAATATTTTTTATTTTGTCCCCAACATTTAAAATAGAATTAACATTCACAGAAAATTCTGATACAAACCAAAAATATTAAGAACAAAATTAAATACAATTAAACATTAGGAGTATTTTTTAAAAAAAAAATCATAAACGTTAAGAATAAAAAATATATTTTATCCATTTTAATTTGAAAGTAATTTTATTAACAATAGAAATTTAAATTTAAATTTTCAAGATAACAATTAGCCACAACAAGCGGGTTTAGTTTGTTGTGATTTTCATGGAGACATGAACAAGGAATGTTTAAAAAGTGTTTAGAGGTAGATATATGGACACTGAAAATATTATTTTTGAGACAATTTTTTATTTTTTTGCGCTTTTTTAAGAAGGATAATAATAGACACAGTATTTGAAAGAATAGAAACGAATTTTTTTATGATTTTTTTTCTTTTTATCTATAGATATTTTTATTATTTCACTCCTTCTTATTTTTCTTAATTTGAGCTTTTTCTCTACATAGTTTTTTATCTCTACATTCTTCTTCTTTCTTTTTTTTCAAGTACAGCTAATTCCATATACTCCTTTATATTTCTACATACTCTCGTTCTCTATAAAATTAGTTTATAGTTGATGCAAAAAATTTGAAATCACATGACTACTTTAACCATTTTATATAATATTTTAGTCTTAACCATATGTATCCAAATATAATATTACATATTATATTAATGTTTTTTACGTCGTATTCAAACATAATAAACAAAAAATAATTTTTAATGTCTCTATTCTATTGTCTCTGTCTCCTGTGTCCAAAAATAAACATAACCTAAGTGATTCACTTGCTCGATTGCTCTAATCTTATTTCACCAAAAAATCATAGCTCCAATCTTATTTCACCAAAAATTCATAGTTTAAAATTTGGGCAATTTACGCAAATAAAATAAATTAACAAAACCTTTACGCAAATACAACATTGGCAATTCCCAGACGCAAATGCAACAAACGCAACTGTATATAATTCGCTACACCCTGTAGCGGAACTCAATTACACGTAATCCGCTACAGACTATCGCGGATCACGTTGAGGCTGCGTTACTCATAAACCACTACACTCTATAGCGGTTTATGCTCATATGGTGCGAGACTCATAATCCGCTACACCCTCTAGCGGATTATGAAGAGTGTGAAAACCGGGTTGGCTTATGTTTAAAAAAATTACACTCTCTAAAACCGGGTTTGTTTTGCATAGAATAAAGGGCATTTTAAGCCATTTTAAGCCATTTTTTATGCAAAACAATTTAAAAAAATGACTTAAAAAATGTTAGGAGTACTATAAAAGTTTGTAATATCTTAGTAATTTAGGTAAATACTGGTTATAACTATATATTTTATTAAAAAATTAATAATTGATTAAAAAATTAATAATTTAAAAATTAAAAAAATATATATTTTATTTCATGCATTAAAAAAAGTTAACAAAATATTTAATATGAGACTTCTTTAAAATATTAATGAGCTATCAATTCGAATTTCATACATATTCTTTTGCCCATTTTTTATGTTTAACTAAGTGAACAATTTTCTCCTTACTCCATGGATCATCTTGGTGGAAGATGTCATTGTTCCTATCCCTCCAAATCCACCAAAATGCCGCTGCAAAGAGAAACTCATTTTTGTTGAGGTTAGAACGAATCCAAGACACAAATTCCAAACTAGAGTCCTCAGCGGTCATTCCCAAATTTAAGCTAATCCAAATCTGACGAGCTTTTTGGCAAGTTCTAAAGCAGTTATCCTCTAAAGCAAGATAACATCTCTGACAAAAATCAGAAGTAGAAATACCTCTTTGAAACCGGTAACTAGCTGTGGAAACTCCGTTGTTGAGGCAAAGCCAGAGCAGACACTTTATCTTCTCCGGTATTCTCAAGCGCCAAAGCCAAAGCCAATTTTCATTATCATTCCAGCCAAATTTCTTCTTCAATAGCCATTCATACCCGCTTTTAGTCGAGTAGGTGAGAGTATTTGAGTTTGTCCAAAACCAACCTGTTTTATCTCCTGCCTGCTTGATAGGATCAAAGAGCATCAAATCAAGTTTAACTTCTTCCGGAATCATTGTGCAAAGAATATCCCACCGCCAATGCCCATGGTGCCAGACATCTTCTAACTTCAAGTGAGAATCAGAAATGTGCACAAAAGGAACCAAAGGAGCTAGCATTCCACATGGTCGCCAAGCATGATACCAAAAGGATTGAGACATCCTGCTTGTACACCAATCAAAACCATCACGAAGCTTTTCTATTGTCTTATAAATCGCTCGCCAAGTACTTGAAACATTATTAGAAAATTTGGGTAAAAAGCAAGAACTCCCTGATAAATATTTTGCCAACATAATTCTTACCCAAAGCTTATTTTTATTATGCAATAATTGCCAAACAAGCTTTCTGAGTAAAGCAAAATTTACACATTGAGTATCTCTAATTCCCAATCCTCCATATTTTCTTGGAGTGACAACTTTGCTCCACTTGACCAAATTTAAGCAACACTCTCCCACCTTTCCCTTCTACAAGAATTGTCTAAGCACAGAATCAATCTTTTAATAAACCGAAGTAGAAAAAAGAGTCACTTGCATCTGAAAAATAGGAAGAGAAGAAGCAACAGATTTAATTAAGCAAAGTCTGCCTGCTCTGTTAAGGAGCCGACCTTTCTAACTAGCCAGCCTATTCTTGATCTTCTCTAAAGAGTCCGAAAAAATAGATCTAGTAGCTCGAGGATGATTAAGGTTCACCCCCAAGTATTTGCCTAGGTCACTAGTAAAAGGAATATAAGAAACACTAGACAACATTTCCTTCCTTCTATTAGAGATATTTCTAGAACAAATAGCTTTAGATTTTTCAATGTTAACCTTCATACCTGAAGCTTTACAGAACAACTCCAAGGTGATCTAGCACGTTTGCTTAGTTGGGGAATTCCCATTTTTTTTTGCTGTAAGTCCAAAATGGGCCTATTCTTTTATTGCACCAATAAAATTTATCTTTTGAGAAAAAAAATAAATTTATTTAAATTATACTATAAAAAAATATTTTATTCTATACAAAATAATTAAAAAATGGCTTAAAAGACGTTAGAAGTACTATAAAAATTTGTAATGTTCTAATGACTTAGGACATTAAAGAAATACTCTACATAATTAATAATAATTTAAAAATTAAAAAAAATATAGTTATAACCAGTATTTACCTAAATTACTAAGATGTTACAAACTTTTATAGTACTCCTAACATTTTCTAAGTCATTTTTTAAAAATTGTTTTGCATAGAAAATGGCTTAAAATGGCTTAAAATGCCCTTTATTCTATGCAAAACAAACCCGATTTTAGAGAGTGTAATTTTTTTAAACATAAACCAATCCAATTTTTTACACTCTTCATAATCCGCTAGAGGGTATAGCGGATTATGAGTCTCGCACCATATGAGCATAAACCGCTATAGGGTGTAGCGGTTTATGAGTAACGCAACCTCAACGTAATCCGCGATAGTCTGTAGCGGATTACGTGCAATTGAGTTCCGCTACACCCTGTAGCGGATTATATACAGTTGTGTTTGTTGCATTTACGTCTGAAAATTGCTAATATTGTATTTGCGTAAAGGTTTTGTTCATTTATTTTATTTGCGTATAAATTGCCCTTAAAATTTAGTATACATTTAGTATAATTAATTATAAATAAAAAGTGTTAACAATGAAGATTTTATAATTATTTTTATGTGAATATATTTTTTTTTTTATCTTTGGATGATAGATTGTATGGTTAGATTTTGATATTTATAAAAGTGTTATTTTTATTTAAAGTGTGGCTAAATAAATAAACCATACTTTTAAACAAAATATTTTTATAAGAAGATATTTTTGCCATTTTCGTTTGAGTAGTTCCCTTAATAAATATCCTCTTAAATATCTAAATAAAACTTTTTAAGATATTAAATTCACATGCCCCATCCAAACTAATCTACGAAAAATTGCTACTAAACTATATACCGAACTCAAGCCAAATCTGTAATCCAACCCTAAAACACCCCAAGTTGGATCTACTCTTATATTCATAGAAGGAAAGAAGGTGGTTGTAAGGGCTAAGGAGTGAGAGAGATAGAGATTAGTACCCTGCCTCCAACCCCATTCATCGTCTCTTCAATTCATGGCATGGGCTTACCGTACCGGTATCCATCCCATCCTTCTCCTCCTGTTGCTTGCCGTCGTCACAGTTACCGACGGTTGGCTATGGCTCCGCCGGGAGACAACGGAAACGGTCTCACCATCTCCCATTCTATGGACTCTCTCTGTCCTTCTCCTCATCCTTGCCTTCCTTGTCCTTCCGCTCGTCACAATCATCACCGCACGCCATTTGCAACGCTCTGCGCTCACAACCGCCGCCAAGATCTCTGCATCTACTATTTTTGTCGCCGCCATTGCAGTTTGTTGCTTACTCATTCTTGCTGCCACCACATCCGCCATCGCCGACAAGGCTGCACTCACCACTCGCTCTGTACTCGCCGTTCTTGACATCATCACGATGATTTCCCTCCTCACCATGCTTCCTGTAGTCGACGTGGCTCCTCCTCGAGGACTCGCTTTTTTCACCATCGTAATCCCTGCAACAGTCTCTGCCACCGCCATATATGCCGCCGTAGCCGCTGTCTTAGCCACTGTCTCTACGCCGGATGTAGTAACCTCCCCTGGTCCAGTAGTTGCGGCGGCCCCAATCGCCAGCCCTGCTGTAGTCATCATCACCGGCATGATCGCCGCCTTTGTCGTGGTCGCCGCCATTGTCATAGTTGGCCACCTTCCGTCGCTAGTTCCAGTATCTGATGATCTAGTTGCCGGAATAAGAGGGGAGGAGAGCCCTTATAAAGGGATCCCAAAAAATAAAACTTACCATGATTTTCATAATAATTGTTAGTTATGTTTAGCGGCTAACAATAATACTAGTTATTAAGTCTTAGTCTAATTAATGTTTTAATTTTGCAGAATTTTGTTCGAGTTTGTCCAGGTAGAGGCTTCAGAAGTTTCAATATTGATATATTTTTGGTTGTGTAAAGTTTAAACTGTAAACCGTTATTACTTTTTCAATTGCCGAATGCTATTTTACTGGCGGATTCAGTGTGCTATATTTAAGGCCTACCTTGAATATTTGACAACAAATATTGTTTTTGCACACAGATTTCAACATTATAACGTTAGCTACTCACCTATTGAGTTGAGTTACTTCATTTATCATTGGTAAATTATATGACAAAGATATAAATTTACATATATTTCTTTTTATGGGATGAAAGAGAAATTGAAAAAATTAAGACCCACATTTTAAACAATAATAAAATGATAAAAAATAATTATAAAAAAATTTATATTTTTTCTTTATATAATTTTAATCTATATAG
>NC_029791.2:13481824-13522764 GCF_000816755.2 Arachis ipaensis | reverse complement strand
ATGTTCTTTTATTATTTATTATATTAAGAGGAGTATTAGGGACTAACAATTTTTGTGATTTGTAGCCATAAAGTAGTTATCAATAATGTTTTTAATAGTATAAAAAGTGTGAAATTACTCATTTTTTTTGTTGGTTACATGCTAATCAGAATTTAATAAATTTGCTGATTTTCTAGACTTTTTCTTATATTAAAGCATTTAATCAAACATGTAAAACTAATAAGCTACGGTTTTAAACTATTTTTTTTATGCCATCATAAATTCATAATCATATAAATTAAATTTATTTTCGTTATGAAAATATTTTCCAGTATCGTCCAATTGTTAGAAGAGAAAAATGACAACGTTAGCCGTAATGCCTGTAAATTGTAATAGCTAGGTGGACAATCATGAAATTAGTTGAATTTGGATTGTAACAGTTACATTCGAAAAATGTAGCATTTACCGAAGTTTCTAACATACTGCCAGTTGAATATATATATAAGCTTTTGATCCGATAATTATTAAATCACTCTTCTACCTTAGCACATGACAACAATAAAAACGTCTCACGGTCTACAAATTCAGCCCAACAGAATATACAAATTAAATTATAATTTAGTCTTTATCTTATCTTATAGTTATCTTTATCTTTATCTTTATCTTTATCTTATTTTTATCTACTTTTATCTTTCATAGGCCAATACTTTATATATACTTAGTTTTACCTTTATAATTTACAATTCATTCAATCAACAATCAATAAAATTTCATCTTTTCTTTTTCACAATTCTTTTATTTTCCCATTCTTTCATAATTTTATTATGGTATCAGAGCTCCTCTTGAGCTCTGCTGACATCCATGAATCAAGGAGAAAGGGCACACCAGTAACTTCATCCGGAACCTCTTTTGGACCTTTCGTCAGCCCAACACTTTTCTTTCATGGCACTTCCTTTCAATGAAGAAGCTCGTCCTTCAAACCAACTTGAGCTTTTGCCAAGTCCAACTACTCATTATCTTTGTTCTTTTAATACCTTTTCTACTGTTAACAATTCTTCAAATCGAGATTCATTCTTGAATACTTGGATCATTGATTCTGGTGCCACAGATCACATTACATCAAATTTGTCTTGGTTTATTTCTTACACACAAATTTCTCCTATTATTGTTCATTTACCAAATGGTTCTCGAACTACTATTTCTTATAAAGGCATCGTTCAATTTTCACCATCATTGGTTCTTCATAATGTTCTTTATTTACCTCATTTCAACTTTAATATTATCTCTGTTTCAAAAATTACTTCAGCACTCATATGTGAACTCACTTTTTCATCTTCTTCTTGCACTCTACAGAGCAACAATTTGGGGACAATTGATTTGGCCAGAATGAGAGAGGAATTATATGTCTTTGAACCCAATTTCGATAAAAATTCATCCACTACACACTCCATAAATTCCATCCAATCTCCACCCATTACACCTTCCAATATATGGCATTTTCGTTTAGAACACCTTTCTGGGCAAAGACTTAATCATTTACATAAACAATTTCCTTTTATCTCTATGCATCATGACGAGACTTGTGACATTTGTCATTTTTCTAAACAAAAGAAACTTTCATTTTCTCAAAGTTTTAACAAAGCCAATGCAAGTTTTGATTTATTACACTTTGATATTTGGGGTCCGTTTCGACAAAATTATATTCATAATCATAAATATTTTTTTACTATTGTTGATGATTTTAGCCGCTTTACATGGGTTACTTTATTAAAATCAAAAGGAGAAGTACAAAATCAAATAAAAAATTTTATTACTTTAATTGAAACACAATTCAACTCCAAAGTCAAAACTATTCGTTCCGATAATGGACCAGAATTTATTTTACCTGATTTTTATGCTTCAAAGGGCATTATTCATCAATGTAGTTGTGTTGAAACTCCTCAACAAAATAGAAGGGTAGAACGCAAGCATCAACATATTTTGAATATAGCTCGTGCTCTTATATTTCAATCTAATTTACCATCATCTTTTTGGTCTTATGCTGTTAGACATGCTGTTTATTTACTTAATAGAGTTCCATCATCCGCAATTAATTTTAAAACACCATTTGAGATTTTATTCAATCATCCACCAAATTATCATGACATTAAAGTTTTTGGATGCTTATGTTTTGTTTCTACCCAAATGGCAAACAGATTAAAATTTGATCCAAGAGCCAAAAAGGCTGTATTTATTGGCTTTCAATCTGGTTTTAAAGGGTATATTGTTTATGTTTTAGAAGATAAAAGAATTGAGATTTCTAGAAACGTGATTTTTTATGAAAAGATCTTGCCCTTAGTCACAAAAAATGTCCAATTTCAGACACTCAGCCTAACATTGCCAAACACACCTTCTTAAAAACAAGATTCAGTTAGTCTTCCAGTTGAACCCTCACCTATACCCATTGACCCAACTCTACCTAGTTCTTTATTTTCTCCAACAACCTCTCCTTCCTCCTCACTATCGTTTCCTAACCAAGTTGAACCCATGACCACCGAATCACTTTCAACACTAGACACCAGTCCACCATCACCTTCTCATCCCCCGTCACCTTCTTCACCACCTGAGCAACCCCATCCTCGTCATTCCGACCGGCCTCACCGACCTCTAGCATATCTCTCTGATTACTTGTGTAATTCCTCTCTCATCTCTACAAATCAATCTCCCTCAAAGTGCAAGTATCCTTTGTCTTCAGTCATGTCTTTTTCTTCTCTTTCAATCGTGACAGGCTTGAGAGGATTTGCTTTAACACGTTAATCGTGCCAAGCCTTTGTGTTTTAGCTTAAAATCACGTGAATCTTTGTAGGGTGGGACGATTTATGCGTTACCTATAATCCTGTGTGCCATGCAATGATTTACTCCTTATTCTCCTAGGTCATTCATGCATAAATCGTTTATGGGTGGCATGCTTAACATATTATATAATTCTCATGCCCCTGGAACGATTTATATAATAGTAGAAAGAGGATATTTACGTTTCAAAATTTGATTTAGGAGAATCTGATAATTTTGGTATTGGTTTATTTTATTTAGGTAAAAAACCCTATATTTTACCCATCTTGTGCCAAAAGAAGAATATGTTAATACTATTATTGGCTCAGACAATGTGATAGAAGGCTCCGGAAGAGCTATAATTTTGTTTCCCGGAGGAACAAAATTTATAATAAATAATGCACTATTATCTACCAAGTCTCTGAGAAACTTGTTGAGTTTCAAAGATATTCGCCGAAATGGATATTATATTGAAACAATGAATGAGGAAAATCATGAGTATTTATGTATCACAGCTCATGATTTAAATAAAAAGGTTATATTAGAAAAGTTACCCTCACTTTTATCTGGGTTATATTATACTAAGATTAGTGCAATTGAATCACATGCCATTGTAAACCAGAAGTTTACTATCCCAAATGAATTCATAACTTGGCATGACCGATTGGGTCATTCGGAAACAACCATGATGCAGAGAATTATTGAAAACTCCCATGGACATTCACTAAAGAACCAGAAGATTCTTAAATCTAGTGAATTTTGTTGTGCTGCATGTTCTCAAGGGAAGTTAATTTTAAGGCCATCACCAGTAAAGATTGGATTTGAGTCCCCTGAATTTCTAGAAAGGATTCAAGGTGATATATGTGGACCTATTCATCCACCATGTGGATCTTTTAGATATTTTATGGTCCTGATAGACGCACCTTCGAGATGGTCACATGTGTGCTTATTGTCTTCTCGCAACCTGGCGTTTGCGAGATTACTGGCTCAAATTATTCGATTAAAAGCACAATTTCCAGAAAATTCAATCAAAGCAATTCGTCTTGATAATGATGGTGAATTTACTTCCCAAGCATTTGATGTTTATTGTATGGCTAATGGAATAAGTGTTGAACATCCAGTAGCTTATGTTCACACACAAAATGGGTTAGCAGAATCACTTATTAAACACCTCCAATTGATTGCTAGACCCTTACTTATAAGAACAAATCTCTCAACTTCGGTTTGGGGCATGCTATTTTACATGCCGCAACACTTATTCGTTTGAGGCCAACGAGTTACCATAAGTTCTCTCCTATGCAATTAGCTTTTGGCCAGCAGCCAAATATTTTCCATTTAAGAATATTTGGGTGTGCGATATATGTTTCCATTGCACCACCTAATCGCACCAAAATGGGACCTAAAAAAAATTGGGGATATATGTTGGATATGACTCTCCCTCTATAGTGAGGTATCTTGAGATACAAACTGGAGATGTATTTAAAGCCCGATTTGTAGATTGTCATTTTGATGAATCAAAATTTCCAACATTAGGGGGAGAGAATAAACTTCATGAAAAGGAACTTAATTGAAATTCATCATTGTTGATGCATTTAGATCTTCGATCAGGGTAATGTGAACTAGAAGTTCAAAAGATTATACATTTGCAGAGAATAGCAAATGAATTGCCTGATGCATTTTCTGATACAAAGAGGATAACCAAATCTTATATACCAGCGAAAAATGCCCCAATTCGAATTGATGTCCCAGTAGGACAAGTAGCCACTGAAGCAAATTCACGCCAGAAGCGTGGCAGGCCTGTCGGTTCCAAAGACAAAAATCCTCGAAAGCGAAAAGATGTGAATACTATTCCTGTTAAAAAAGACATAGTAAAGACACCTGCAGTTGTCCAAAATTTTGATATAGTTTTAACGCCAGAAGACGTTCAGGTATCCGAAAATTGTGAAAATGACGATATCTCGATAAATTATGTCTTTACAGGAGAGAAATGGGACCGAAATAAGACAATTGTCAATGCAATATTTGCATATAATGTGACATTAAATATCATACATGAAAGTAAGGATTTTGAGCCAAGATCAATCGAAGAATGTCGACAAAGGAATGATTACTCACTTGCAAAACTGTGAAGTCTTTGGACCTGTAGTCCTACACCAGAAGATGTAAAACCTGTTGGATACCGATGGGTATTTGTGAGAAAACGAAATGAGAAAAATGAAGTTGTGCGCTACAAAGCCCGACTTGTGGCACAAGGTTTCTCACAAAGGCACAGTATAGATTATGAAGAAACGTGTTCTCCTGTATTGGATGCGATAACATTGCGTTATTTGGTCAGTTTATTTGCATATCATAAACTGCATATATATTTAATGGATGTGGTAACAGCCTATTTATACGGCTCATTAGATCGTGATATCTATATGAAAGTTCCTGAAAGACTAAAGATATCTAAACTATCCAATGAATATTCACAGGGATTATACTTAGTCAAATTGCAAAGATCTTTATACGGTCTAAAGTAATCTGGACGAATGTGGTATAATCGTCTTACTAAGTATCTGGCCAAAAATGGATTCAAGAATGATGATATCTGTCCATGTGTTTTCATAAAGAAAACTGCATTTGGATTCATTATAATTGCTGTGTACGTTGATGATTTAAATATCATTAAAACTCCTGAAGAGATTCCAACAATTATAAAAACTCTAAAAGAAGAGTTTGAGATGAAAGATATTGGAAAGACTAATTTTTTTTCTCGGCCTGCAGATCGAGCATACAAAAAATGGGATCTTTATTCATCAAGCGACATACACAGAAAAGATTTTATATGGATAAGTCACATCCCTTGAGTACCCCAATGATCGTAAGATCTTTGGATGTGGAGAAGGATCAATTCCGTCCTAAAGAAGAGAATGAAGATATCATTGGTCCTGAAGTACCATATCTTAGTGCCATTGGAGCGCTAATGTATCTTGCTAATAATACGCGACCTGACATATCATTCGCGGTGAATTTACTAGCAAGGTATAGTTCCTCTCCAACCAGAAGACATTGGAGTGGAATCAAGCAAATCTTTCGATATTTTCATGGAATGGTTGATATGGGATTGTTTTATCCCTATGGATCCAAGTCACAACTAGTTGGCTATGCAGATGCCAGATACTTGTCTGATCCACACAAAAGGAGATCTCAAATAGGATACATGTTCACATATGGTGGTACAACAACATCATGAAGGTCCACGAAATAGACGATTGCTGCAACATCCTCTAATCATGCCAAAATACTAGCGATTCATGAAGCTAGTCACGAATGTTTTTGGCTCAGGTGTTTGATCCAATATATTCTGTCATCATATGGACTGATTGATCATAAGATAGGTCCAACTGTCCTGTTTGAAGATAATACAGCATGTATTGCTCAACTTAAAGGCGGATACATCAAAGGTGATAGAACAAAGCATATTTCTCCCAAATTCTTCTTCACTCATGATCTTCAAAATCAAGGGACAATTGATATCCAACAGATCCGCTCAAGTGACAATCTGACAGATTTATTTACAAAGTCACTCCCAAAATCCTCCTTTGAAAAATTGGTACATCAGATTGGGATGTGTCAATTTCGAGATATTAAATGATGTCGACAAGAGGGGGAGACTGTACTCTTTTTTTCTTGGTCAGGTTTTTTTCCATTGGGTTTTTTTGACAAGGTTTTTAATGAGGTAGTCCCCATCACAAAGGATATTGTACTCTTTTTCCTTCACTAAAGTTTTTCCCATTGGGTTTTCTTTAGTAAGATTTTATTGAGGCATAATCTTAAATGGTCATCCAAAGGGGAGTGTTGTGATAAACATGATGATGTGGATGACCATTCAATACATTGGCGGCTGATTTTTCCTATGAAAGAGTGAAGCTTCCAAGTTAAATTGAGCATTAATGAAGTTTGAAAATTCAAAGCTTCACTCATGTATAAATAGAAGATTAAGTCTCAGACAATAACATCAATAATAATTCTCTCTCTATTTATATTATCTATATACAAAACTTTTCCTCTTTCTTTCTTTCATACGTTATTATATATATATATATATATATATATCTTTTATATTGAGATAGTAATTATAGTGAATATTATTATTAGAATTATCTAATTATATTTTACATTTTGTATTTTTTACCTTTTTTATTTATTTATTTAGTTATTTTACAACACTGCCACGAATATTCTTAAATATAATGTGGCATCAATTATGATGCCTGACATAAACACGAGACATAAAATACAAAACAAGATACATCAACACACAAATTTTTAACCCCTTCAAAACTTATTTTTAAGTTTCGCGACTGTGTGGCATATTAATATTACATTCATTGCTCACATACACCTCACAAATTTTTTTATAACACATGACACTTATAACCATTCACCTTATATAAGACGAAAATAATTTTTTTTAAAATTCAAAAACTAAATTGATTATAAGACGAAAATTTTTAAATGAAATTGATTCTTATCTCCATTGTCATATATGACATGGATAAAAGAAATTCATACCTTGAACTTTCACGTAAAGAATAACTTCATAACAAGTAAGGAATACAATGAGTTAATGAATACACAAACCCTAAATTATAAATTTTTTAAAGTTTAAACCAGTTTGTTCATCTTTAAATAATTCTTCTTAAATAAGGAATGTTATATTCTTTATTTATTTTTCATATGCATTATTTGCCAAACCAGTCCATCATATTATACGACTAATAATTTTGTTAACCTATTGTATATTTTCTCCTCTTATATGAAAATAAAAATAAAATTGCTGATTAGATATTGACTAAAAAATCATTCATCATCTAGAATTCTTCTTTCACATTTCACATTTGCCGCTTAAATCTTAATTAGTGTCATCTTATCTAAATGGAATGAAGTCTTAAAAAGCACGTATTATTACACATTCAAGCAGAAGAAATAGTTACATTTTACACAAAAATAATGCTAGGGAGCATTCAAAATGTGAATTTTGAAGTAATCTAATTTATTGCATATTCTCACTTCACCAATAACAAGTCTCTATATATTGTATACTATGGAAGAACAAAAAAAAAATCAATGGAACCTAAAATGTAAAAGAAAAAAATGAATAACTAAACAAAGTATATAATAGAAACAAGGAATTAGAAATCAAACATTCGAATCATTGTTTTCTTGAAGTTATTCACCTAAAATAAAAATTCAGATGCAGTTAATTTTAACGTAATTAAAAATTGTTAAATAATAATTTAGTTTTTTTAACTATCAATAATTTCATGTGAAATTAACTGAGTTTTTATCTTCACCCAAACATCATTGCAACTGACAATAATCCCAAACCAACCAAAGCTAGCAACCCAACAACTCTGTTTTGAGCAGAAGAGTAATAATTATACACATCTGCTGGCACACCCGTCACATATATGAACCTTGGCGGTGGCGGCGTTGGTGGAGGAGGCGAAGGAGGGGGTGGTGGAGGAGGCGAAGGAGGGGGTGGTGGAGGCCGTGGTGGGGGCGGAGACGGTGGTGGAGGGGGTGGGGACGCTGGTGGACTACAATCATCCTCTGGCGGGGAAGAAATATCAGGAAGTGGTAGTGGTGGTGGCGTAGAAGGCGGAGGAGGAGGAAAAAGAGGAAAAAGGGGTGGAAGTTGGTCTCCGCCGCCGCATGAGGTGCCGCAAGGACATGATCCACACTTGATGAATCCTGTGTCTGGTGGTGGCTGGGAAATGACTGAAGAAGAAAATGAAAAAATGAAGCACAAAAGAAGGAGTAGTATTATTGTTGGAGACACCATTGTGTTAGTACATGGAATAATTGGATTTGGATCGTTTGAATTTTGTAGCTGAAGGTATATAAAGAACTACTTGTGTGTCAAGTATAGGATCATCTATATATATGTAGTGTACTTTCGGTGATGTTCTTTGCTTACTATCATTGCAAGAATAATTATACCGTACCCAGTGTCACCAATAAAATACGTAACTCATATTGGAAAATCAAATGCATGCGCAAACTTTCTTTTTATTTATTTCGTTCACTTGCTAGAATATTTGGTTTGTACTTTTTTTAGTGACTTGCTTTCTGTCGTTATTGTAAATGTAGGGTTGATTCTGACAACCCAAAGATTTTGAGAAGGGGTTCGGGTTAAATAGAATTCAATTACGACAGCCCGAAAAAAATAAAAATAATTATAAAATTCTTGCATTTTACATTATTAGTTGTTTATATGTTATTAATTGCAATTGCTTTAGAATTGTACAGCGAGGAGTGCTAGGGCCAGCAGATTTTGTGAGTTGTAGTTATCAATTAGCCATTAATAGTATATTTAATGGTGTGAGATTTCATTTAATAGTGGAGAATCACTCATTTTCCTTTTGTTGGCTAAGTGCTGGTCAAATTTTAATAAATTTATTGGTCCCCTAGACTTTCCCTTGTACAGTAGCTTGTAGCATCAGGCCAATCATATGTAACTTCGTGTATATATATTAAAATAAAAAGAATATTTTTATGATGTGATGTTTACATGAAAATATTATTATGAATTATTAGATAATTTGATATATTTAATTAAATTATTTAATAATTCACAATGCCATTTTTATATAAAGATGTTTTTATAAAAGGAGTAATGCTAGAGAGACAAAAAAAACAGCCAGAACTTATCTTATTTAGTATTCATTAATTATCGTAACCATTAATAAATATTAAATAAAGCAAATTATGGTTGTTTTTGGTTGATTTTCTTTGATTACCAAATATTTTCCAATATGAAAAACAATATAAATTAGCCAAATTTTAGATGAGAAACAATTTCTTTGGTTGTGTTTGCAGCATTTTCAATTGGTATAATTTTCGTGCAAGTGTCGAGTTCATTATTTATGGTAATAATAAATATTAAATAAAGTAAATTTTGATTTTTTTTTTTGTTAATTTTTGTTGTTATTAATTATTTCCGATTGTTTATTGCTTTCCTCCTGCTTTACGTGCGTCTCATGAGCTATAGAACACAATGCTTTGTTCTTCACTTTGTATAAAGTGCAAGGCTGGCATTATTCTTAACACTTGTTGGTATCTTCATACAAGTATCTTAAAATTATGATCTTCTCTTTCCTTCTTGATATGATCCTTACAGTCTTTCAAAGGAAGATCGAGAAACAACTTTTACAATGTTTAAAATCTTATTTGATTTAATGGAAGGCTTATTTGTGTATGTGCCTCATTTATCTCAACAGTCAAAATTTTTGGACTTAAATAAGTCTCTAGTTATTATAATTTATTTATTTTTTATTACACACACATTAAAGATTCTATTACTATCCAGCTATAGCTGGAATTCGAACCTGAGATATGGCTTCTGTGAGGCCAACATATTGGCCATTGGTGCAATGTCTCGACCACGTTGTCATACCTGAAATGATCATTACCGGCTACAAATTGGATCGTTACCTGATAAGAGTGTTTTTTTTTTTTAAAAAAAAAAGGTAGGTTATGATTTAAATCATAAAATGTTGGGTCCAACTGGGCCTCGGACCAAAACACTTAAAAATGGGCATTTCCACTTTACTGTAGCAATAAACAACCAAATAGAAAGTAGAGGGTTATAGAAGCTTTTAGTTTAGAAAAAATGAATAGATGTAAAACTCTCAAATAGTAAACTTAAAAGTAAAAACAGAAAGAATCCCTTTATGAGAGGAGATTTTGTGAGAGGAGGGACAACACGCCACACAGACCGAGAGAGGAGCATCGAAGAAATGAAGAAGCTAATCTGAGAGGAGCATCGAAGAGACGAAGAAGCTAATCTGAGAAACTGATAAAATCTGTAATAGTGTTGCAGAATTTGAATCAGGGAATAAGAACAGAGTGAAAGTGCAGAATGAACTTGAGAGAGATTCAAAAATGGAATTGTGATTATGGTTAATCTTATTTATTTGCAAATGACTAGTTCTATATTTATAGATACTAGAAAAAACTGAACCACACTAATTTAGCACTCTGCTAACTAAATGCTATGAGTTAGGAGCCTCTAACAAACTTTAGACTCTGACAAACTTAAGTAACAACTCTACTAATTTAAAGATACAACTAATTAGCTATATTAACTGCATAGCCTTATCATCCAACAGCCTCCCTCAAGCTTGGAGTGCATATACCAACCAATCCAAGCTTGCGATAAAATGATGCAAATGGTTCTGGAGCTAAGCTCTTTGTGAGCACGTCTGCTATTTGCTCTCCACTAGGGATTGGCAGTAACTTTAGTGAACCATCTTGTACTCTATCTCTCACCGTATGACAGTCTATCTCGATATGCTTCGTTCTTTCGTGAAATATAGGGTTGGCGACTATATGCATTGCGGACTGGTTGTCGCAGTAAAGAGTGATCGGTTTGCTCAATGGGGGTATGAAAGTCTCGAAGTATGTAGCTAAGCCACCTTCCCTCACATGTTGCCAAAGTCATAGCTCTATACTCCGCTTCTGCTGATGATCTAGCAACTGTAGTTTGTTTCCTACTTTTCCATGACACAAGAGATGAACCCAAAAAGAAACAAAATCTAGATACAGATCTCCTTGTGTCTGGACATGTCCTCCAGTCGGAATCTGAGTATCCTGTGAGCGACAAATCAGATGAGGCAGCAGAGAACTTTATTCCACTGGCTGGTGCACACTTTATATATCTTAAGATGTGCAGGGCTGCTTTGAAATGATCTGTTGTAGCGCAGTCCAAGTACTGGCTCAACTTGTTGACGGTGAATGAAATATCTGATCTTGTATTTGTGAGGTACAGCGGCCTCCCAACAAGCCTGCGGTAAGGAGTCAAGTCAGTTAATGCGGTGCCTGAAGATTTGGACAGTGGAGTTGTGTAGTTCATTGGCGTAGTCGCAGGCTTGGCATTTGTCATTCCAAATTCATAGAGGAGATCAGTAGCATATTTTCGCTGATTCATGACAATTCCTTCTTTGCTCCGTGCGATTTCAAAACCCAGAAAGTACTTAAGTTTACCTATGTCCTTGATGTTGAATGCATCATCCAACACCTTTTTCATCCGATTGATTTCATGCATGTTGTTGCCAGATAAAATCAGATCATCCACATACACAAGAATGCAAGTGAAATCATCTCTGGTGCCTTTGGTAAAGAGAGATGTATCTGCCTTGGATTGAATGTACCCTGAAGCTTTGAGAACTGGCATAATTTGTGGTTCCATTGACGACTAGCTTGTTTGAGCCCATAAAGAGATCTTTCAAGCTTACAAACACTATTGGGAGGAGCCGATAAACCTGGAGGAACCTTCATATAAACTGTCTCAGGGAGATCACCATGTAAAAAGGCAGTGTTGACATCAAATTGGTGGAGAAACCAACCCTTAGACGCTGCAAGTGCTAACAAAACTCGAAGAGTAGACATTTTTACCACAGGAATGAATGTGTCAAAGAAATCAAATCCAGGAATTTGAGTATAGCCTTTTGCAACGAGCCTTGCTTTGTGTCTTTCCACTGTCCCATCTGCTTTGAGTTTGGTTTTAAAAATCTATTTGCACCCCACTGCTCTCTTTCCTTTAGGTAAGGATGTAACAGTCCAAGTTTTATTTGCTTCAAGAGCATTGAGTTCTGATCTAATTGCTTTTTTCCAACAATCATGTTGAATTGCTTGTTCATAACTTTGAGGTTCAATGATAGAATCAATAGCTAAAGAAAGAATTTTGTGTGTATGTGAAAAATTATCATAGGACATATATTGAGAGAGTGGATATCTTGCCTTGAAAGATGATTGGGATTCATTCTGAGTTGCTGTGCTGGTTTGGAAACATTGAAAATCAGACAAATATGCTGGTGGTTTTCTAATCCTACATGATCTCCTAGAAACTAAAGTTGGTGAGACAGTGGATGTATGGGAAGAGGGAGGAATGAGATTTTGAGGATGATCAATGTGTGCATCATGAGGTGTGGATGGGGTGATGAGATGTGATTGTGAGGGAGGTGTATGTGAAACATGATTTGGTGTGCTAATAGTAAATTCTGGAACATGAGCTAGTGTTTTATTTGTAATAGGTATAATGGGTGTATGTGCTGATATGAATGTGTCATCAAAGAGTAAAGCATGATTATTTAAAATTTGAGTATTATTAGTAGATGAATTGTTAGTAAATGAGGAGTCAGGGGCATCTTTAGTGTGAAAAGGAAAATTTCTTTCATAGAAAATGACATTTCGTGATAAAAAAATTCATTAGTTTGCAAATCCATAAGAAGATATCCTTTAGTACCAGACTTAAAACCCAAAAATACAGCTTGTTTGGCTCTTTTTTCTAATTTAGTTCTATGAGCAGCCAAAGTCGAGGCAAATGCCAAACAGCCAAAAATTTTAAAATGTTTGATGCAAGGAAGTTTATTAAACATGACTTGATAGGGGCTTTTTAAATTGAGAGAGGAGATAGGAATTCTATTAATGACATGAATGGCATGAGCAGTAGCTAAATGCCAAAAATTTTTAGGAACATTACTTTCAAATAGAAAAGCTCTTGTCATGTTTAAGATATCCTGGTGCTTCCTCTCTACTATACCATTTTGTTGTGGGGATTCCACACGGGTTGTTTAATGTAAAATACCTTTTGAATTGTAAAAATCATGCATGATAAACTCCTTACCATTATCTGATCTTATACATTTCACTTTCTTTTGAAATTGAGTTTCAATCATTGAGATAAAGTTTCGAAGCAAATTAGAGGTTTCTCCTTTGGTTTTCATAAAATAAGCCCAAGTAAATCTACTATAATCATCTACTATAGTGAGAAAATATTTGTGACCTTTGATAGATTGAATTGCTAAAGGTCCCCAAATGTCAACATGCATCAAATCAAAACAATTTTCAGATTTATTAATGCTTGTAGGAAAAGGAATACGTTTCTGTTTTGCAAAATGACAAGGTGCACAAGGAATGCTTGCATTATCAGAAATAGAAAAGTCATAAGCTTTCTTTATTATGTCCAATCTCTCAGAAGACGAGACTGTTCCACAAATAGAGGAAACAACCTTTGAACCATCTGGTAATTGAAGCATAATTGGATTTATTTTATGATAATTTTTGAAGAATTTTAATGAAAAAGAGACATGTGCAGTAGCACCACTGTCCAAAATCCAATCATTTGGTTTCAATTTATGTTTGGCAAAAAAAAGAATGTGGTATATACTTAGGGATGGGACTTGTGCCTCAATTGCCAGTGTTGAGTTATGAACAAGATCCTCTTCATGATCCTGGAATAAAGCAATGAGAGCTTGTTTTTGCTCTTTGAAAAATAAAGAACTTAAGCTATTACTGTTCTTTCCTGAAGGAGAGTTATTGATTTTCTCAATTTCATCATCAGTAGTGACATGATTTATGGTTCTTGAGCTTGAATCTTGATGGTAGTGTGGAGGAAAACCATGCTTGTGATAACATGTGTCAACCAAGTGGCCAGTTTTGCCACAATAAGAGCACTTCTTGATCATTCTTCTTCCTCCGAAGCCACGGCCTCTACCTCCACGCCCTCTCCCTCTTCCTCATATGCTCATGTTGCCTCTATTAGTGTTGAAGTTGTTGTCAATTGCAGCATTTACTAATACCTTGCTTTCTGCATGATCTGAACTTGACATTTGCCTCTCTTGTTGCAATAATAGCGAGAAAACAGTATTGACATCAGGGAGGGGTCTCATTAAGATTATTTGTGATCTCACATTTCCGAACTCATCATTCAAGCCTCTTAAGAACCTAACCACTTGCGACTGCTTTCTGTATCCTCTAACAATCTCTAATCCACATGTGCATGATCCTATGCAATTGCATGATGGAATCGATTGAAACTCTTCTAATTCTTCCCATAGTCCTTTCATCTTTGTAAAAAATGAAGTGATTGACAAATCTCCTTGTCTTGCTGAGTACATTTCTTCTTCCAACTCAACTATTCTGAACAAATCTCCTTCATAAAATCTGTGCTTAAGATCTTTCCACAACTCTGATGCCACATTACACCACATCACACTTTGCAAAATCTCACTACTTAGGGAAGCATGCAACCAAGACAGAACAAAAGTGTTGCATCTATCCCAAGCTTCAAATGTGCAATCAGATTTTTCAGATTTTGGTAAAGATCCGTCTATGAAACTAAGCTTGTTCTTCGTCTTCAGTGATATCCAAACCGATCGGGACCATGAGTGGTAATTCAGTGTAGTTAGAGGATTTGGAGTGAGTGAAATACCTGGATTTTCACTCGGATGAAGGTAATATGGAGATGCACGATCTTGCATCAAATCCGTGCTTGGTTTTGCAGATTGAGCGATCTGCCCTTGCATCGTTGCTAGCTGGTTCATCAATTGAGCCAAATTTTGAAGATCCGAGGCTGAGAAAACTTGAGTTTCCACGTTTTGACATGGGCCTTGCTCTGGATCAACCATATTTTCTGCTAATTTGTCAAAGTTGGACAGAATTGCAGATTTCCAATTCCATGATCTCTCGACCTTGCAATGGAGGAGATCCACCAAGGTGTCACCGTTTACACATCTACGCTCACCGCACCATGATAAAATCTGCAATAGTGTTGCATAATTTGAATCAGGGAATGAGAACAGAGTGAAAGTGCAGAATGAACTTGAGAGAGATTCAAAAATGGAATTGTGATTATGGTTAATCTTATTTACTTACAAATGACTAGTTCTATATTTATAGATACTAGAAAAAACTGAACCACACTAATTTAGCACTCTGCTAACTAAATGCTATGAGTTAGGAGCCTCTAACAAACTTAAGTAACAACTCTACTAATTTAAAGATACAACTAATTAGCTATATTAACTGCATAGCCTTATCATCCAACAGAAACAGCAAAAAGATCAAGACAAAAGAAGCAGGATACACAAGAAGTCAAGTGCTTGTTCCATGTGTGGAGAAATGGATGGAAGAGGAGAGTTCGGAGAGAAAAAGAACCCAAGGAGGCCATAGCAGCAACCCTTAGCCTATGAAAGATGGAATTGGTCCAAAATCCACAAGTCAAATAAGATCCTTTGCACAAGCAGTGATGACGGAAAAGAATAGAGAGCACAGAACAACTATCTAGTCAAAAGCTCCCTGAAGAGAAGAATGATGAGGAAAAAGAAGAGAAAGCTAATGAGGTCATTATCAAAAAAACTCCTAATAATGTTTATCACTTAATCATTAGTAAAAATATGCAAGTTAAACTTAGAGAGAATTTGTGGGATTCCATCATAGTAAAATTATTAGGGAGAAAAATATCCCTTCCAATTCTTAAGATAAGGTTAGAACTTAGAAGTGATGTGGGAAAAATGGGTAATTTGGATGTTATAGATATAGAAAATGACTTCTTTCTCGTCAAATTTTATAACTCAAAGGACTTGGACTTTGTCTTGATGAAGGGTTCTTGAAAGATCTTGGGTCACTATCTGACTATAAGGCTATGGAAGCTAGATTTCAATTCCATGACTGCATCCATTGATAATATTGCAGTGTGGGTGAGAATTCTTGATTTGGCTGTAGAGTATTATAATAGGAAGATTTTGGATATGATTGGTAAAGATCATTAGAAGAACTTTAAAGGTGGATACAAACACCTCCCAGGTAGCAAGAGAAAAGTTTGCGCGGCTATGTGTTGAGGTAGATCTGGAGAAACCTCTTGTGTCTCAATACCTGACTAACGGCATTCTCTACTTGGTAGAGTATGAGGGATTACCCCAAGTCTACTTCAAATGCAAGTGCGTGGAACATGAAAGAGAGGCATGTCCAGAGCTGAAAAGGACAGAAATAGAACTACAAAGTGTTAATGGAGGAGACAAGGTGGCTGAGAAAGATAGAGATAAAACTGTCATTTCTCAAAAAGAGAAAAGTAAAAAAGTCATTGAGGAGCCAATCGATCCTTATAGACCCTGAATGTTGATACAAAGGAGCATACGTGGTAAAAAATCTACAAAAAAAAGGAAGAAACAAGTAATGGAACAAGAAACACACAAGGACGTGTGGTAGTAGAGAATGAAAAAGTGGCACAATTACATTTTGCAGCACTCCAATATGATGAAGAATGAGAGAATGTTTTCCCCAATCATGAGACTATGATAAGCAATGATCCAGTGGTCCCTCCATCTATTAATGGTGTAAATGTTGCTGAAAGGAATAGAAATAGCAATTTAATATCTACATAAAGACGGTCCAAAAAAAATTCTAACCACAACTAAAAATAGCCTACTAAATTCCAAATCCAATCCCAGAACAATATAAAGAACCTAGTAGTCCTAAGTCAACCATATTCAGTTTTGAAAAATAACTCTAACCTTCATATTGGCCCTAATAACCAGCAATCTATAACAGAACAAAACAATGACCCTATAGGCAGCGTTTGGTTCATGTCCATGTCCATTGGAGACATGGGCACGGTGGAACGTGTACACTGTTTGTTTGTTGAAACACAAAATTTTGATGGACACGGTTACACACAGATGTACATGAAATACATGTATTTTGTGTATCTCATTCAAGCTGTGACATTGAGACAAACCCATGAGACACAATTTTTTTCAATTTTATTCCTAGTTATTTTTTAAAATTCCAATTTTATCCTTTACCTTATCTTCATAACTCTCCCTCTTCTTCTCCGATTCATTCCACCTTCCAACCTCTGTTCTACCCCTGCCTTCTCCTTCCACCATTGTCACCGCCACCACTACCGGCGTCGCCACCGCCTCCTTCCTTTGTCCACCTCTCTTCCTCTCTTCTGCCTTCTCTCTCTTCTTCCGCCGCCGCCCTCATCTCCCTCTCAGCGTTGTTGCCGTCACCATCGTTGTGCCGCCTCCCTGTCGCCTTCCGTCATCTCCATCGTCGTGCCGCTTCCAGATCTGCCTTGGTTCGCCTCTCTTCTTCGTCGCTTGTGTCGATGCCTCTATTGCCTCGCCTTGCCTCTAGATCTACCTTCACCCACTTCCGTTGCCTTTGTTGGTTCATGCCGGTGCTGACGCCTCCGTTGCCTCTTCCTGTATATAGATCTGTCTTCACTGCCTCCATATCTATTTTTCAAATTGTACTTTTTTTGTATTTTTTATTTATTATTCTTTTTCATTGGATATATTTTGTTCAAGTTTCTTTTTTTTTCTTGGATCTCTGTTTTAATTTTTTATATATAAAAAAATTATTGATTTGATTATTAGATTAAAGATTTTGGTGATATTTCATAGTTATTTAGATTGAGGCTGAAAAATTAATGGCAGTGATGGTGGAAAGCAATGTTGGTAGTGGTGTTGCAGTGATAAGGGTAAATATGATATTTAGTTAAGATCAATGTGTCTTGTACATCATTACCAAACATAGCAAAAAAAATGTGTATTTTGTGTCTGTGTCTTGCTGTGTATTTATGTCTATGTATTTGTGTCTCAAAGACACTATCCAAACACTGCCATAGTGAACAACCCAAGACTTCCCCCTCTTTGCCACCAATCAGCAACAATCTCATACTATAATAAATCCCAACAAATCTTCTTCCAAGAACCAACAACCAGCATCCCACCCTGATCTCAGTATGCAAATCGACAATCCCCCACCTCACTAATATGTAACGTCTTCTCTACAATTAAGGTGGAGTTTTTTGTTTCACACAGGTATACCATATTGGGAGAATGTGTTTTACATAACTCTTTCATGCTATGAACTGTCAAACTCTGACAGATTTATATGATCATCTTCATGAATCTTCGGGTGTTATTTGTTGGGTGGCACCCTTTCCCTTAGCAGCAGCTTGATTTTCTTCAATTTGGCAGGTTTTCTTAAGATTTACCACATTCTCTTTAGCCTCTGTCCTTCTTTTCACTCCCTCCGGCCCCAATGAGTGCTTCTAGTTAGTTTCTTTATATTTGTCTTCCTCATTTTCATTCTGTTTTCTTTATTACTTTTGCTAGAGAAACAAAATTAATCTTTAGTGTTTAACAATCCTTCATTCTCTCTTGGTAAGTTGAACTCCGAATTGAAATTGATTGAAGCATTTTGATTAACCACAATTTCTCTCAAAACTAAGTTAATAGTTCTATTGTCATTTTTTTTGTAGTACTGTAAATGCTACTTTTTTTTTCTTTCTTTCATTTTCGGCCCTCATGTACCGATTTAAGGAGGTTGACTGGAGTAGACTTTTAGGTTTGTTACTAACTCCACTCTTTCTGCTTAAATTGTTTGAATTATCAGCATCTTTTGGACTTCCAATCCTTCTTTCAATTTGATTAGCCTAGTCTCATTTCTCTTCGTCTATTTTTTCATTCACCGCATCTCATAATTGAATGTTACAATGTCTTACCTCATGGCCTAAATGACCATAAAAATTACAAAAATTACCTATCTTCTCATATCTTAATTGCAGATTAATTACCTTTCCATTAGAACCTGCTATCTTCATGATCTTTCGTAGAGGTTTGGTGACATCAAAGTTAACTTGAACCTTAATAATTTTGTTCTCCTTCTTTCTCATATTCAAAAAGTGCACGTCAATCATTTCTCCAATAACTCATCCCATCTTTCTCCCTAATTCCTTTGTCTTGCAGTGTTCATACAAGTCCTACATTTGAATCCAAATAGGAACATAAGCAAAATTTTTGTCTTCCACCATTTCATCCTTTCTCCATCTCCATAAATTTAAGATATAGTTCTTGAATAACTACGAAAAATCCTTCTCCACCTTAATTATATCAATTTCATTGTCAAAAAAGAATTAGAACACATTCCCTCCATGACTCTTCATTTCAAATTCTGTCGGTTATTCCTAAATTGAGTGCAAGGTAGATTCTATTGTTCCTAGACTAAAGGTTCGATCAGTCAGAATTCATCCCATTAGACTGCATAAATAGGTCTCTAATCCAATTTAAATATCTTGATCATCAAACACCAAAATCTCCTCCTTCTCACCAAATCTCTGTTGTCTTTATACTGATAAGAGTGTTGCATTTCTACAGTTAATTAATATTCATGTCAGCAAAGTGGTTAATATTATTAAAAAATTTAATTTATATTTTTGCGTTAATTATTATTACGGACGGTGTGTGTTTTACAAGTTAAGTTTTAAATTAGTCTCTATGATTAGCGTCATGTATTAAAATCGTTTTTGAAATTTTAATTGCACTAATTACATTTTTAAGATTGACAAATGTACACCACGTTAGTCTCTAACCCATTTTTTATTAATGGCTACTGATATGGGTTGATGACATGGACCATTAGTGACACGTGTCACTTCACAGTTTGGCCATATGTAATTATATGATGACAGATTGATAAATGACATGTGGTATGTTGATGTAGACGGGTATACCATGTGTCACAATACTATTTAATCACATGTCCGTTTCTGCCACATGTCACAATATTATTCGTCCTGTCATTATTGTAGATGCACTAAATTAGTCCCTGACTTTGCATTAAGTGACTAATTTTAGTCCCAAAAATTGAATGTTGTGCACTAAATTAGTTCTTTGACCATTTGTTTTATTAGTTTAATTCGAAATTCTCAATATCTTTGGATGCACTAATTTCAATTCTATTTTTTCACATATTGTTTAAATACAGATATTTTTATAAAATATTTTCAAGATTTTAGTTTTAATTACATAAATTTTTTCTACAATAATTTAATATTGATAAATTTTTTATAATATAAACTAATATAATCATTGTTATGAGATATATCTTAAACTGATTGTGTGTAAATAGGCTAGATGAAAAAAATTGGAGGTGACAGTAAGAGTGTTTGAAGTACTTTTACGTCAACTCCACAGTAGTTGAAAGTACCTATAAAGGACTCTGATACCTAAATCAGCAAGAATTTAAGTTTATTTGTATGAGAATTGGATTAAAAAATACTTGAGTTTGTTTTAATATGTATAAGGAGAAATAATAATTTAGTCATTTGAATTGATGATCTTATATATCTAAAGTGAGCGTGTGGTTTTTTCTCTTGTTGCATAAGAAGTTAACAAGTTATCTCACGTGGCATAGTTATAAGTATTAAATTATTATGAAAAAATTTGTATGATTAAAACTAAAATCTTAAAAATATTTATCAAAAGAATTTGTATTTAAAAATTTATATGAAGAAATATAATTAAAATTAGTGTATTTAAAGATATTGAAAATTTTAAATTTATAAAAAAAAATTGATACACGATATTTAATTTCAATTATTAAAATAAGTCATTTAATGTAAAGTCAAGGATCAATTTAATATATTTATAATAATAACAGTGACATGTAAACGAGTAATATTGTAATACGTAGCATAAACTGATCCATAACGAAATAGTATTGTGACAAGTGACACGTTTATTTATGGGTAAAAAACAGAAATAAGTCAAAGGAGAAAATAATTTACGTGAATAAGCCAAAACGAAAACTGCTTCATGAATCCACCAACGCACATATATATGTAGTTCGAACCAGCTTGGTTCGAACTCCATTTCTACATAATTCGAACCAGCTTGGTTCGAATTATACACAAACACATGCACACACTAATTCGAACCAGCTTGGTTCGAATTACACACACAGTAATTCATGGTATAATTCGAATTATGCTGTTAAAAAATTAATAATTTATTAAAAAAATTTTATTAAAAAATTTATTAAAAAATTAATAATTTAAAAATTAAAAAAATATATATTTTATTTCATACGTTAAAAAAAAGCTAACAAAATATTTAATTATGAGACTTTTTTAAAATATTAATGAGCTATCAATTCGAATTCTATACAATATTTTTCTGTCTATTTTTAATAGTTCATGAATATTTCTTAATAAATTTTTTTAAATTATACTACAAAAAATATTTTATTCTATGCAAAACAATTTAAAAAAAATTGCTTAAAAAATGTTAGGAGTACTATAAAAATTTGTAATGTTATAATAACTTAGGTAAATACATGCATGTACTCAAATTTTAAATAAAATACTCTACATAGTCAATAATAATTTAGAAATGAAAGAAAATATTTTATTCCATACAAAATAATTAAAAAATATATTTTATTCTATACAAAATAATTTTAAAAAATGACTTAAAAAATATTATGAGTACTATAAAAATTTGTAATATTCTAATGATTTAAGTAAATATATAATAAAAATATTTTTTCTTTTATGAGTACTATCAATTAAATTGGTTACCAACGTGTTCAATCCTCTGTAACTTGAATATTTCTATAGCTTGTGATTTTTTTTTGTGTGTATATCGTACTTTTGTTAAATGTTTCTTTTATACCAATAATAAATGTATGTGAAGTCTCTTAATTAATTTATTAATATGTATCGATCAGAAATTGTCGAAAATATTGTGAATTCCAAAAAGATGTGGTGTTCTTTTTAGTCTGTTGTTTAAATTACCAAACAAAAAGTTAAGTATCATTTTCACTTTAATTTTGAAATTTAAAAACTAATTATTTAGTTCTAAAATTGAAAAATGTAATTCATTTCAGTTTGTCTACGATTCTTGGTTTATAAGATGATCAAGATTAATCTTAAAAATATGACATAACAACAACAGAGTCTATGAATCAAACGAAGTTATTATGCTCTACCACATGCAAAATATGATATGAAATTAAATAAAATAAATATAAAGAATCCTAAATAATTAAGCAACATGGGTAAAACTCAACATGTGGAACCAGCTTACCAAGACCATATGGCCAGATATACTGAAAGCAATGAAATAGGACACGTGTCATATAGCTACATGAAATAAGGACAGGTGTGCAATAAGTTCCTTCCTCCTTTGACACGTACACGGTACATCATCCAATCACATAATTTTAAAAGCACTTCTCTATGTATTACATGCATGTTTGAGTTCCCCTACTTCTAAGGAAGTCAAATTCGTTCTATATAAAGAACAGGCCCTAATAATTGGATACAATCAAGTTGCATAGCGCAATTCTTCGATTTCAATTTCACAAACCGCTTTTGGTGCTTCCCTCTTCATCTGGTTGAATACACAATTAAGTTGTTACTTTATATTAAGCTAAGTATTAGATTAGTTAGATATGGTTGGAATAGGGATTCCAATATGTGTACAATGTGGTAACACTAGCAACCCTTGCCGGTGCAAGGTGGTTGGGCCAACGGTGGGGTTCCTGGCGTTTGCTGCGGCAGCAGTAGTGGAGTGGCCGGTGGGTGCTCTGGTCTATTGTTTCCGCCACATGAAGGGCCGCAAAATCATGGCTCATCCTGCCACCGTGGTCTACCCTTCAGTCACTAATGCTATTCCAATTTAAGTTAACACTTACATTTTTTCTCTCCTTCACTTTTATGTCTCATGTATGATATGAATAAAATCATGAATTTATGTTGTTTTTCTTTTTTTGCGATAAAAACTATACGGATAGAATGTTATTTTAATTTAATTTCAGTTTGCTAATTTTATTTCCTTGGTTTAATAACCTTTTTTTTATAGTAATATATTTCCAGCAAAGAGGGGGAAAATACATGAAAATGGTGGTTCACCAGCACTACAAGTATAAAAGTATGAGTAAACAACACTTATTTTATGACATCCATCATTATATATATTATACCCCAAAACCGCACATACCAACAAACTACTAAAACTTTTGGCTTTTAAGTATGTGAAGCTTTTAGACTCAAATTATTGTTAGTTTTTTTTTTTTGGTCATGAATTGTTAGTCCTGCTTTAATACTGCACTGTTTTGCCATGGTTAATTTTAGCCAGTGCGGGTCACAATGGGTCTTCTTTAAAATGGGTCTTCTTTAAAATGGGTCTTATTCAAAAATTTCATTCGAGTCACAATGGGTCGTCTTCAAAATTTCATTTTGATCTTAGTTAAGGCATATATTATGCAGTAGTCTTCTTCTATGTTTGATTTATTTTTATTTCTTCCTTTTTTTTTATGTTGATGCACCCATAAAAGATCCATACAAGTAAATAAGTGATGAACACCTATGGAAGGATGGGCCAAAATATTGCTTTATGTTGATGGACTTCTAAAAGATTCACACAAATAAATAAGTAAATAAGTGATAATAACCTATGAATGATGTGTCAGGGATATGATTAATGTGGGGATTATATACTAATATCAATATGCTAGCCTTGCTACTTGCTAGTAGCAACTTCTTTCCATCCTCCAATATTTTTATCAATAAATTTCTCTTCTACCTATGCCAAGAGATCACTCCAAAAAAACAAAAATAAAAAAAATAAAAAATAATAATTAAAGGTGACATTATTAATTAATTTTTTGTCAAGTGTTATTAATTAATTTAAAAATGATAATATTTTTTTATTGAAAAAATAATAATGTTTATTCTATCAAAATAATTAGGACTAGACTGCAAAATGTATCAGCCAAACTCAATTTGTTTTATAACTTTTAATACATGTTCAAAAGTTTTTCAAAAAAAATAAAATGTTAAAAAAACTCGAAAGAGAAAGGAAAAAAAAGAAAACTGTTACGATGGATAATCGGAGATTAATGGGTTAGACTCGTTGGGCTGGTCCGATCGTCTGAGGGTAGAAGCCTCCGAACAGATTTGCGTTTGGGAGCCTCCGTCCAACTTGTATGTGTGAGAAAATGAGGGATGGTACCTGCAAAGACACTCCAATGCTTAAGTCAGTAAGGGTCTAAGCAAGTTTAGAGAGTATTAGAACTTAGGGATACCTGACGGGTGTCAGTATATTTATAGTGGTGAACTAATAATTACCGTTGGAATACTTCCATCTTTTAAGGAGGATAATCATCCCTTTATCTTAGAGAAGTTAAGATATAACTTCTAGAAGTGGGTTGAGAGATTTTAGGGGCAGTTACTTATTTCAATAAGTGCTATCTGCTAGCTATCAGTCAATCCCGACTTCTTTAGAGCAAGTCGTCGTTAGAACCGACTTCTTGAGAGAATGTCGGTGTAGAGTGAGGGCTAATCTTTGGATTGGGCCTTTTATTTAGTCATGGGTCTTAGTGTTGGGTTAGGGTATGAACAAAAACTATGTAGAACTCTGGAGAGGATGAAGTCGCATTAAATTTTCAATTTGCATTGTTCCTCATTCTTGTTCCATTCATTGCATTTTGTAAAACGAAAGCTACCTCATTTCTGATCTCTCCTCACTTTTCTCGAATAGAGGATATTTATGTGTTCATTATTTAGAATATTTTTTGCAAAAAAATATTTTTTTGATGATATGAGAGGCCATAGGCCCAAAGAAAGAAAAAAAAAGCACACTAACACCTGGAGATACATGGAAGCATTACCCCTCTCTCATCTTCATGCACAAAGTCGTTCACTTCTTGCGGCGGAGCATCCCAAAAAATAAGACCAGGATCAATTTCAGTGCCGATTCTCGCCAATCTGTCCGCCACTCTATTACCTTCTCTAAGTATGTGACTGAAGCAAATTTTTCAATTCTTCTTCTTCCAATTTGCAATTAAACGCACCAAAGGATTGGGATGATTATGGAATTTTTGTCGATTATTGATAAGGGCTGTAACAGCAACGGCATCGCTATATATAATGATTTTCCTCATTTCCATAGTCCAAGCAAGGTTGAGGCCGTCATGGATTCCCCAAAGCTCAACATTGAAAGCCGAGCAGAGGCCAATGCTGCGAGAGAACCCACCCAGCCACCTTTCCGGATGGTCTCGAATTGCACCGCCACAGGATGCCGGGCTGGGATTCCCTTTTGCAATTCCGTCCGTGTTGAGAGCCACCCAGCTTTCCAGAGGTGGTTTCCAGGATACATAAATCTCAGTTCTTCTCTCCTGTTCAGTCAGGTGCTCATCTTTCTTAAAAGCTTCACTATTTTGTTGTATTTGTAGGATAATTTCATTGGTAGCTTCTTTAGGTCTCTAGTAGTTTTGATTGTGTACTTTCTGATTCCTCCAAAACCAAACCCTCCAACATGTTGTCATGAAAGTGTCCCTCCAGCTGTAGTAGTTTTTTTTTCTAGTTCTTGATTTAGATTCTGCTCCACCCAATCTGATAGTTGATGGCCAAAAAAACTTCCAATAGCTTCTGGTTTAATTAACTGGGTCCAAATTCTAGAGACCTTAGGGCAGTCCCTTAAGACATGAAGGATGTTTTCTTCCTTATCTGGGCAATGGTAGCAACAACCATTCCCACCACAAATTTTCTTCATCCTTTCTTTTGTAGGGATTCTTTGATGCATAGTTAACCACATGAAAATTTTATTTTTTTGAGGGCCCTTCCACTTCCAAATTCTGTCCCAAATAGAGCTTTTAGGTTCTGTCCATCCAGCTAGCCATTTGTAGGTACTTGTCACAGAGAAGTCTCCATCCGGAGAGTGCATCCAACCTATGGTATCTTGCTCCTGTTCTAAGTTTGGTGGAGGGATTGCTCTTATTTTATCAATTATCTGATTCGGTAAAGCTTGTTTGAGCTTACTCAGATCCCATTCTCCTTCATTGTCTGTCCACTCCCAAACTAAGCTATTCTCATCAAATGTTGAGTTCTGGTTGTAGTTGATCAAGCATTCGCTTTTGTCCAACCAATAATCTGTCCATAATTTTGTTGCAAGCCTATTCCCTAAATAGTGAATGGTATTTTCGTGAAAAGTTGTCCATAATTTGGTCATTTCTCTCCAAAGAGCTGAATCTGAATTTTTAGACTGAATGATGTCATCCATTCCTTGATCTCTCTCAGTCTAATAAAAATTAAAAAGTTTTAGTACCTGAAAATTAGTTATTATATTTTTATATACAAATATATATTATTTAATTATTTTTAATATATGAACTAAACTCTAAATTTAAAAGTACACATACACAATAGTATCTAATAAACAAACTTCCAAAATGAAGTTGCTAACAACTAATCATATTTCTTTTGAGTTTAGAGGGCCACAAAAGGAAAAAAGGAACGAACGATTAGATTAGCCATTTGTGTATCTTTACAAGTAATCAAGCAATGCGTTTTAGAAGTACAACATAGATGATGGTAGCCAATGCAACTCATCAAAAGGTCCCAACTCTCAGTAACAGACAGTAGTTTAGAGTTTCAAGTTTTAAGTACAAAGAAAATCATATTAAGAATTATGTCCCATATTATTTTTAAGGATAAAATATATTTTATATTCTGAAAATTAAAAAAAATAAAAACGGTTTAACGTTTAATTTAATTTAATTTCTAATATTTAAAATAAATTTTAATTTTACTTTTTATTACATTTTTTAAAAATCAAAGAAAATCCATAAATATTTTTTTTTCTTTCAAAATTATCCTATGTCTATTTTAATGACTGTCTACCATCTATTCTTAATGAGAAAGTTTAGTGGGTCATCTTTTTTATTAAAATTTAGTTGGTACTTAACCAGTAAAAAAAAATAAATAATTTTATACTATTAGATATAATCTCATATCATTAAAAATACTAATAATAACTAATTGATGACTACAAATTATAAAATTTACCATTGGGAATATGGATGGTTTATGGTTATGTGGTCTTTGCTTGGAAGCTTCCCTAATTTTCATCCTTTTCATCCAAAGGAAGCAACATCAGCCAATTAAAAGTTGAATTAGAAAAGAAATTTGTGGGAAAGGAAGAACTTTTTCTTTTCTTGATTATTAAAACAAAAAGGACAAATTAAGTATTTTTTTTTTACTGTTGAAAAAGAGAAGTCATTAACAACCAGTACATATGACTAGTGTAGTGACAAAGTGACAATACTATAAAGTGGGGCCCATAATCCAAACGGATATAAAGCGACGACCCAAGTCTATTGGTCTAAGTCAAGTTAACCCTTGAAAGAAGCAAAGCCCATTTATCCTGCAATTGGATGATGCCAAAGAAGAAATGAATTTAACTTCCACTAGCCCTATCTCAAATAAATAAATAAACAAATAATAAACAAATCTAACAAACCTTAATTTATAAGATAGTATTTGGTAAAGAGACAAAGACGTAAAGACTGAGATTGAGAGATAAAGACTAAGAGACAGAGATTGAAATAAATCTCAATATTTTGTTTGGTGCAAAATGGGAGACAAAAATTGAAATAAGAATGAAATTCTAATTTAATTTGCACAAAGGATAAAATTAGAATTAATTAATTAAAATGAGGGTATTTTAGGTATAAAATGTTATTAAAGTTTCAGTCTCTATCTCTAAAATTTTTAGTCCCATGTGTCTCCACTTTTTGGAAATACTGAAATACTGAAATTTTGAAGATAGAGACAGAAATTTTAGTACCAATCTCTAAACTAAAACTAACAAACATGATACTAAATCTGAGTCTCTCCGTCTTTGTCTCAATATTTTAAAACAAACGCTACCTAAGACTCCATTTGAGGAGGATACTGAGATTAAAATTAAAATATAAAGATTAAATTAAATTATGTCTTAATATTATATTTATTTTAAGATAAATATAAAAATTAAAATATAAATTTAAAATTAAAAAAATTAAATAAAAATATTTAAAAAAATATAATTAAAATTTTAATCTTAAGATAAGACTTGTAGACTTGGAGAGTTGGAGTACAATCAGTGGTCTATTGCGAATGAACTCAATTAATTAATTTTATACTCAGTTTATTTATACTTAAATTTCTTTTGATAAATATATTTAAAGTATGTTTTGAATTTTTCTACTCTTACACTAATTTGTTTCTGATTTAGTATATTTTGTTAATCGGATGTTCTTCTCACCTTCTCCAACAAATTTGAATAATCTAAAGTTAAATTTCACTAGTTTTTTTAACTATTATTCCAATTTTTTTCAAATTAAAAGATATACTATATATGCGAGGCGTGAGCATAATCTTAATTCCTTTTCGGTAAAATAAAAAAGCTTTATAGAGACAGGAGACTAACGTGTTGTTTAAGGACTTATTGAAAGAAAAATAAATGGTACAATAGCAATATTCGAACCAAATGTGTGTGAATGACAAATTCTTTACCGTGTTATATATGTTCATTTGGTTTTATCCCAAATATACTGTTTAGCATCAGCACTCCTAAAATTACACTACATGAAAAATATTTTCATCATTATATTTCTAGTTTGGTTAAACAACTGGTCAATATCAATATAATGAGGCACGTAGTTCCCGTCAATAATATTAGAATTGAGTGAGCTTAACTCATCTCAAAAATTAAGTTAGGTAATCGAATAAAAGGTTAAGTGCTTTTTTTTGTCTTTAATATCTTAGGTCAAAATAAAAATTATTTTTGATTTTTTTTTATTAAAATCATTCTTAATATTACAAAACATTATAAAATTATCTTTTTTAACATAATAATTTTTAAAATGACATAAAGACCTTTTTTTTATTATCACTACCCACCCCACTCAAGATAGAAAAACTAAAATAAAGAAAATGAACAAAAGAGGGAGAAGAAAGAAAAGGAAAGGAAGAAGAGGGAGGTGACGGCAGAGAAGAGGGCAGCCGCTGCCGTCGCGTTGTGGCTGTAGGACTTGTCGCGATGGGTTTGTCGTTCTTCATTTCTCTCTTTCTCTGCTAGGGTTTGTCGCGCCGCCGTCGCTGGTGTTCCCCATCGTTGCTGTCGCCGGGGTTCAACCGCTCCGTCGCTGCTAGGCTAACCCTCTGCTGCTCCTCTCATCTTCTCTATGCATTTGCGAGCTTTCTCTTCACCGTTGCGGGACTCGGACTCTGGTTCCTCTCTCGTCACGCTATGCTCTGCTGCGCCGCCATCGCTAGAGTTTCAACCGCTCCATCGTCACTAGGCAAGGATTTCGTTGCTTCTCCATCATTGCTGTACACCTGCACTGTCTCTACTGTTGCTGGGCATGAGTTTCGTTCTTCCTTTTTTTATTTTATGTTTTTTTTTTATTTTTGAAGAACATAAACATCATTTCTCTCTTTCTAATTTTTTTAATTTCTATTGTTGCTGATTTTGGATCTGAAATTGCGGTTGATGATTGCTTAATTGTTGTTTAATTTAAAATTTCTGTTAGATTTATTTTATGGTTGTTGCTGTTGCTGAATTGTTGTACAAAAAAAAGGATTTAAGTGGAAAGAAAAGAGTTGGGGGTAGTGGGTGGGTGGTAGTGATTTAGGATGATGAACTGATAATAGAAAGAAAGGTGTGATGGTTATGGTGCCAGTAGTGATGGTTATGATGGTTATGATAGCAGTGGTGATGGTGATAAGAAAAAGGAGAGGGAGAGATGCGTAGGGATGGTGATGATGATGTAGAGGTTAGTGGTGAGAGTGGGGAGGGTTTTATAATTTTTGTTTAAGGGTAAAATTGTTCGAAAAATATCATTTTTAGACAAAAGGATGATTTTATAATGTTTTCTAACGTTGAGGATGATTTTAATAAGAAAAGAAGGTCGGAGACGATTTAATTTTGAACCAAAACGTTAAGGACGAAAAAAGTACTTAACCCTAGAATAAACTACTAAAAATACATACAAATAATTTTATTATTTATAAAAATACACTCGAATTTTATTATCAACAAAAATATTTTTAAATAATTTAAAAACGTGTCATATTTGATGATTTTTATAATAATATTTAGATAAATATTTAAAAAAATACACACAAGAAAACTGGATAAAAATTAATCTCTATATTTTTTTTATTTTTTAAAAGTATTATTGGTTGTTGACAAAAAAATAATAAAAAAATATATACTTAGCAAAAAATTACCAAATTTTAAGGATAAAAATATCTCATTTTTTTAATTATGCTTGTAAAAAATCATATTAAAATTCAATTTCTAAAATATTTTTTAAGAATATATATTTAATGTTAGGCATTTTTATCACATTTTTAAATTATTTGAGGACATTTTTATTTATAACAAAATTCGAGTATATTTTTGTCAATGATAAAATTATTATAGGGGTGGATCTCCAGTACTTCAGAATGACAATGATATAATACAATGTATACTTATTCCAGTCACTCTTTACAACCATTTTAACGAGTGAGATTAACGGGTCTGAGCAAAACTTAGTATTATAACATTAAGTCCCTTTTTCACTATGAGAAATTCCTGTGAATCATGTCCATGCCATTTTCTGATGAGTAGGATCCTCTGCAGAGGTAGAGGCAAACTCAGAGCATACTTTATGGCACTGGATTGAGGAAGAAGGAAATAACACTAGCTAAGCTTTCAGAGAGAGAAGAAAAATTTAGAACATTTTGTGAGATAGGAAAAGTGGATATATTACAATGTTCATTGAGATCTGATTACAACTGAGGTGAGCTCCTCCTTTTATAGAGGTTTCTAGATAGCAACAATATCTTACAGAATCTAAACAAACCTATCATACAATGCCAACTGGAGGATAAGGATAAGCCTTATCTCTTTCTGGCTTTTCTTAGACATGTGACAGAGGTCACTTTATTTTAGTACACTCAATAATTATACATAGTGGGGACATTGTCTTAATAAAGGGACGGCTTGAAATAGTCTTCTGGAAGGGTCTCATCACCATCTGAGAAGGATGATGTCTCATCAGAGGCCAAATTGATAACTCTAAGATCCATATCGGGGTCTTGTAGATAGGTAAACTGGTCTTCAGTGTTTCCTTCATTAGGATCTTAGGCATCTTGCAGATACGGGTCATATGGGTCTGAGTATGGGCCTTCAGCGTCATTGGGTATCCCTGCATCAATTCTAGTTGGGTTTGGTGGTTAGGCATATACTCTTCCATTTAGATCTTCAGAATTCATATCTTCCTCAGGATTTCTGTTTAGGTGTATATCTAGACGTGCTAGGCTGGTCCCTTGGAGTATAAAAAGAGTATTGTCCAAATTGATTAATTATTCCTGAAGTTATGAATCTGGACTGGAACTCTTGAAGAGTTATTGGCGGAACATCTGTTTGAAATGGGAGTCCTTCAACTGCATCTCTTTCTCTATATAGTCCAGGTTGCCAAAGTTGACAAAGGTATTTGGCCAAGGCATTTAAATCTGTCTTTTCATTCGTGGACCATATGGTAGAGTATCCAATAATATCGACCATGTTCATGGTGTGTGGGTCTCCTCTAGTAAATAATTCCTTTGTAAGGTGACAAAATAACAGAATTTCCGTTTTGCCTGAGAAGGTTTATCCCACAGTTGATGCCGGTCGAGCATGTTATACAACATTCCTCTCCATGCATCAAGTGGGGCATACATGGAGAATAACCTGACTAGATGGGATTGTGCTTGAGTGCGATTACACATTCGGTATACAGAGAAGATTGGCACTACGATGGCACATGTATATATGAAAGACAGAGCCCAAATATACCACATCATTTCCTTTGGTATAGGTCCTTGAAGTATTGGTATAGTGCAGAAAGGGGTATCTATCTTGAAGTACCTTGAGTTCGGATGGATTTGGGTTATGATAAGGAGCTGGTGTAGCCAATAGAACAAGGTTTGTCTGGCTCTATGAAGCACAGACACTTTGTTTAATTGTCGTGTTGGCGTGTCGGACATATTTCGGACACGATGCACGGAGACACTCGTTCGACACGCGTGTCTCCCATGTCCAAACGTGTCCTGTCCAAAAAAACAAAAAAAAAAAACTAGCCGGACACGGCTCGGACACGACCGGACACGGCCCAATAACATTTTAGAAAGCTATCCTCATCAGATTCACCCTTCACTTTAACAAAAGTTAAAAACTTAACCTTTCACCTCCACCCCCAAACCCGTCTCTGACTCCGTGCCTCCTCACCCACTCACCCTCTCCTCACCTTCCATTTATTTTTTGGACTCCTTGTGTTGTTCATACTCTCAACCTTATTTTAAAGGACATTTGTATAGCTAAGAATACAGAGAAGAATAATTTTGTTTATCAAGAATGCTCATGGATTACTCAAATTGATGAAGATGCTTCTTTTATAAAAAAATTCATTGTTTATGATCATATGAGATTATTTATTTTCAATGAATTTAATACATTGAAGTTGCTTAATGTTGCTCCTACTCGATTTACTTCTACTATTGTCATGCTCAAAAGATTTTAGTTGTTAAAGCAAGGCCTCAAAGAGATGGTTATAAGTGAGAAGTGGTCTTCATACAAGGAAGATAATATTGGCAAAGTTGAGTTTGTTACAGAAAATATTTTGAGTGAAAATTGGTGGCAAAAAATTGATTATATTCTTGCTTTCACAAATCCTATTTATGATGTTTTAAGAAGTACAGACACAGATGCACCTACTCTTCATTTGGTCCATGAGATGTGGGATTCAATGATCAAGAAAGTAAAAAGTGCTATATATCTCTATGAAAGAAAAGATGAAGAAGAGTCATCGTCCTTCTACAATGTTGTGCACTCAATATTAGTTCAAAGATGGACAAAAAGTAGCACACCTCTTCATTGTTTAGCACATTCATTGAATCCAAGGTAACTTTTTACATTTATTATTTATAACTTTTATTTATAAGAGAAGATAATTGAATCATTATTAATTTATGCTTAAACACTAATTATATAGGTATTATAGCCACCAATGATTGAGAGAAGATCCTACACGAGTTTCTCCTCATCAAGATATTGAGATCACTAATGAGAGAGTTAAATGCTTGAAGAGGTATTTTCCTAATGAAGAAGAGAGGAGAAAGGTAAACATTGAATTTGCAAGCTTTTTTTATGGTAGAGGTGTCTTTGATGATTATGACTCTTTGAATGATAGAGGCATAGTTGATGCAAAGTCTTGGTGGCTAATTCATGGTGGCAAAGCAAAATTTCTTCAACCAATTGCTCTTAGGCTACTAGGGCAACCATCTTTATCTTCTTGTTGTGAAAGGAATTGGAGCACATATTCTTTTATCCATTCCCTAAAAAGAAACAAGTTGAAGCCTAAACGTGCAGAAAATTTAGTATTTGTCCACACTAATCTTCGTCTTCTTTCAAGAAAAACTCCACATACAATTAAAGAGAACTGAGGTGAAAATTGAATTTTTCTATCTCTCGTTTGACAGCGAGAATCTCTTTGTAAGTGGCATGGTAATGTTTTTCAGATTCTTTGAATTGTCCACTAGCATGCGCACAGTAGTGTCTTGTCCCATCAATTTATCAAGTAGCACAGCTCCCCAGAATTCATCACTAACATCTGTCTGTAGTATTCTTTTTTCTGTGCTGAGAATCTTTAAAGGAGGGGGTTCAGGGGTTTGACAGTTGTGGTTTGCTCAAGTTCCCATGGTGGGGCTTCTTTTTTAGGAGTTTTGACAGCTGGCTGGTGTGTCTGGTCATATCTGGGATAAAGTCTCTGATATAGTTTACAATTTTCAAGAATTGTTGGACTTGTTTGACCGTCATGTTTTCATCAGGGAAGTGGATTAATTCTTTGGCAATATGATCTCCTGGTTGAAAGAATCCATCTTCGAAGACCATCTCGAGGAATTCAATTTTTGTTTTAGCGAGAGAGCTCTTTTTTTATGATTGTATGATTCCCTATTTTTTGACAATTTGAGTGAATTGGGACAGGAGTGCCTTATAGGCTTCACTCTCTTTTGAGAACAGTAAGATATAATCTATGTAAATAAGTGTGGAGTGTAGTATGGGCTTAAAGATTTTGGTCATGGCCTTTTGAAAAAAGGGATGGGGCTACTTTGAGTCCAAATGGCATTACTGTCCATTGATATTGGGCTTCAGGGATGCAAACTGCTGTTTTGTATTTATCTTCAGGATGGAGCTCAATTTGCCAAAAGTCAACCTTTAAATCAAACTTGCTGAATATTTTTGCTCCACTTAACCTCTGTATAATAACTGAGATCCTTGGTAGAGGAAACTTATCATCTTGCAAAAAGACATTAAGTGACTTATAATCAATAACAAGTCTCTTTTTTCCTCTATTTTGCTCAGTCCTTTTTTCAACGTAAAAGGCCTGACATGCCCAGTTAGAGTTGGTTGGTTTAATGAGTCTTTGCACAAGAAGGGCTGCACATTCAGCTCTTGCCAACTTGAGATCTTCAGGATTCATTCTTGAGTGTGTGGCCTTTGTTGGGTTGATATCCTCATTCTTTTTAAAAGGGAGACGAACATAAAATTCTGGATTCTTCCACAAAGGTGCAGGATGGTTGAATTGATCATGGCTGTCACAACAGGCACTAAGGAGTTGTTGCTGGACCTCCTTATATTCTTTTGGGACTTCTTGGTTTTCAAGGATGCTTTGTATCCCTATAAAAGGCAAAAGCTGCAATTTGTAACTTAGGCCAGTGGGTTTGATATGTAGTCCATGGATTTGGAAGAAAGCATCAAACCCGAACAGAACATCTTTGTCTGGGAGATAACTTCCCAGTACCCTGAGCCAAGTGGTCTGGCCTGCAAATATCTCCAATCCAATAGGTTTTTTAGAAATGAGATTGATGGTGAAGACTTCACTGTTAGCTGCTGCGAACCTCTTGAAAAAAGGTACCTACATTTCTTTTGGTAAGACATGTGGTTTTAGGATATATAGTGGTACAAGATCCAGTATTCATTAGTGCAACAACCTTTATTGGTTTGTCATAGACGAATGTCTTGACTTTTAAATTGAAGTGATGACAAGGAGTACCATCAATCTGTTTTATTCCTAAGAATCCAAGGTATCCAAGTTCTTCTTTTGGGATGCTTGATCCTTTATGTATTCTTGTGGTGATACACGCAATAGAGGATATGGAAAAGATTGAGCTTTTTGGTGGGAGGTCTTCTTTTGAACTACTTTCTCCTGAATAAGAGTCTTGAAAAACATATTGGGTTTCATCATTTTTTCTTTCTTACTCTTCAAGTACTGAGTCAAGATCTTCTTCATCTTCGATGGAAGCTGCATCCGTTAAAGACTAAAGCATTTTTATCTCCTTCTTTATCTTATGAGGACATGATTTAGTAAAGTGGCCTTGTTTTTCACAAATGAAGCATCTGTTTGACTTAGTATGGAGTTTTCTTCTTTTGAAATAGCGGTATTTTTGCTTCCTTCTTCCCCTTCTGAATACCTTTTGATGGAAAGTTTTGGCTAGTAGTTACCAATGCGTCTTTTTCTTTGGTTTGCATTCACACATACTTGGCTCTTTGCATTTGATCGTTAAGTAAGATTTATTGCATGCTCCTTTGAGTTTGTTTGAATTTTTGTTGAGCTGTTTGAACATTTGTTGTTGTTCACACAATTTGTCCAAAGCAACTAGAGCCAATTAATATATTTCTCCAATAATAATGGTAGTCACTTTTTTACAGAGAGTCATCATTATGTATTGTAATTCTAACTGAAATTCATCTGATAAAGATTCTATAAAATTTGTTTAAGTGGCGGATTATTATTTTCTCTAAGAGAATAATATTTTGCGGCCGTCTTCCAGTAAGGCCTCTCCAAATCCTTTCATATACTTGCTTTACTGAATAACACTCTATAGACATTCATCAAGTTATGATACAATTATTGAATATAACTTATAATAAAACTATTTTAATTAGATTCCCAGAACTTAAAAATGAAAATCTGACCATATATTAAATTTCAGAGTTAAATTATCCATACTCAATAGTCAGTACTACAAATCTATAATTGAATATGAAACTTTATTAGTTTAAAATTCAAACCAAATAAAATAGCTAAGAATCCTGAAATATTATCCTATTTGACTAAGCTTTTGATTTTATTTTCCTTGGCATAGTCATGAAAAGAGACTTTCAACTTCACTAATTGGGAAATGGGAATGGTCCACTCTAAAACATTGAAAATACAAGATCCGTAACAAACTCCTAAACCACATGTGTATAATACAAGTCTTTTTCTAAATGTTATTTTCACATAAAAAAAAATAATAGTATAGATTTCTAGATACTACAACTAATTTTGATGTCCTTTATTATTTAATTAGATATTTAGATTTATGTGAAAGATAACGAATGAATTAGAATAAGAGACTGGTAAGTCGTCATAAACTTCACATATTCTCTATTATTTTTTGGTAATTTTTCCAATATTCTCTAAAAATCATAAGTTAAATTATTCCTTATTATATATTATGACATGATAGATCTAATTGTGTACATATTTAACACATAAAATAACTTTTATCACGTAATTTATTTGAATTCGAATTATTGTGTTTGAATTAAACACTAGTCTATTATCTTATCAAGTCATTTTAGTCTTTTTCTCTTGTAATAGTATAAAATTGGAAAACTCTGTGTGTAATTTTAAAGAATATTTAATGAGTGCTTCAAAAAGCTTTTTTTTCTTTCTTCTAAACTTTAACTAAGAGTTTTACCCTTATCTATATTATATGTAAATTATAATTTATTAATGATAAAGGATAAATGTGTAATTTTATTAATGTTTGCCATATTTCTCTCTATTTTCATCTTATCTTTGGGGTGAAAATATTCTAATGGGCCCTACACTTTTTTTTTCTTTTCACTCCATTTTTTTTTCATCCAAATAACAAAAAATTCACCTTTTTTATCCATTTTCTCTCTTCCTATTTTCTTTCCCTTCAAATTTCCCCAATCCAAACAATGTGTAAAGGATTGGGCAGAAATTTTAATCAAATTCAAATTGGAATTATTGTTGCTGTACATTTTGATATTACTTTAACACAGTGTTTGGTTCAAGGGAATATGGGGGGAGGGAAGAAAATATATGGAAAGAAAATAGGTAGAAAATCAAATTTTTCATTGTTTGGTTTATCGAAAAAAATGAAGAGAAAAAGAAAAAAGTAGGATAGGGTCATCAAAAACTTTTCTCCTCAACTGTAAGAAAAAAACAGCAAAGGAGGAGGAAATAATGATGTAATTATAGATTTGTCCTCTCTTTAATAAAAAAATCAAAATTTTTCATTTCACTTCCTTTCAAATTTGAAAATCATCTCTTGTATTTTTTCTAGTTTTACAGTCCCATCAAATTTTATCTTTTTCCTTATAATTAAAGAGATTAATGGTGTAACTTATGAATAATTTTCATTAGTCTTTTATAAAATTATTTATTTGTATATATTTAAAAAATAATGATAATTTTTTATTTACCATATATAAAAGATAATATACATTAAAATTCTGAAATACAATTGGAATCACTTTTTTTTGTTAAAAAATAATTTAAATACATTAATAAATTATAATTTACATATAATATAAATAAGGATATTAATGTAATTTTATACTATTATGATTTTCTTTCTTCTCACTTTTCTTTCCATCCAAACAAAAAAAAATTTTCTCTCTATTTTTTTTTTCATCTATTTTCTCTTAATCCAAACAACATACAAATAGCTCAAATTTTCTTTCTATTTTCTTTCCTCTCATTTTTTTCCTCTTATTTTCTTTTCTTCCATTTTCCTTCCTATATTCAAACAAAACCTTAGTATAAAATGGATCTATCGAATAAAATACTCATATACAAATAAAATATTTTCATAAATTGCGAAAAATAAACTTCTGAGACATTCACCTTATTGCAACTTTTTGCCACGTATCAAGACTTCAGATTTTTTTGCAGATTATAACAAATTTTTATTTCTACTAAATAAACAGCGATGTGAATAATATCAACAAAAGATTGTACTTCTATGTCCAATAACTATGAAAAATATCTCAACCTAATTTCACTTTCACATTTCACTTTTTTCATTACCTATTTTCACACACACTAAACCTTAAACCCTATTTTCACCCTAGCCTTCCACCGCCGCCTCTTCTGTAATGCCGTCCATCGTCGCCACCGTCGCCACTTCGCCCAGAATGAAGATGCTGTTTTGTCACTGCTCTATGCCGCACCGCTGCCTCTCCTTCACGCCACACTGTCGCATCTCCATCTCTCCTGAAGCCCGCAAAATGACATCGCTGCCTCTGCCCCTGCTCCCCACAGTGGCATCGTGCCTCTGTTCCCAACAGCCGCACATTCCTGACGAGTAAGAAGGCCGCTCATCACCCCACTGTGCCGCACACAGCCGCATCACCCTACTGTTCTCCTGTGGCGCGCATTCCTGGCGAGGAAGAAGGTCCCCTGTTGTATTGCTTCACCATGACGACGTCTCTACTTCATCCTCGTCTTCGTTTACCCAAATGGTATGGCGTAAATAAACATCTATATCTTAATGAAAAGAACCATTCATATACATAGTAAAATGAACATTCTGCAGAACATGTACTTGCAGAATTAAGCAAATCAAGTAAAATACCAATGGTATATCCAAATAAACATCAACTTTAGAATGAAAAGAACTATTTGCATACATAGTAAAATGAACATTCGACTTAATTGATAAGAAACAAGTAATGAGAAAACAGCTGCGGGGGCACCGAGATCGCAATACGACAGCGACGGCAGTAACAAATGATTGTGAGAGAGCGGTTGCAACAAAAATAAAAAAAAAATTTCAAAATTCTGATTAAATCTAATTAATTTAAAATTTAATTTTTAAAATTAACTTTTTTTAACCTTTTATTTATATTATAAAAAAAATTATTCCCCTATGCTTTTTCAAAAATTTTATGCCACCATAAATTTAATTTAGATGTTTTAAGTTCAAGTTTTAAAAATAAAAAATATTTTTTATAAATTATATATAATAAATAGTATTTTAAGAATGAAAGTGTTCATTAACTTTTTTTAATTTTTATATTTTCATTATATTTTTAGTATAATTAACAATGCTTAATAATATTTATTTTAGTATGAATATTTTTGCCCCAATTTTTAAAATTTTCTGGGTTCGTCAACTGAGATCACCCAATACATCCATATATTTGAATTATTTTACTTTCATATTAAAATTAATTTTCATATCATAGTATCCGATAAAAGATCATTTACCCTTGAGTAATAATAACCAAGTAAAATTACATTGTTCTTTTTTATACGACTAAAGTGCTTTATGGCCCTGTCCCTTAAGGCACATATAAAGTTAGTTACAAAGTATTTTTTTATATGCCATTGTTGTTCCTTAAACCTGCCTAAGTTAACTTGAATTCTAATCATAACCATAAACATGGCAAGGCCTCTTCTTCTTGCCTCTTCTATGCCCAAAACAACACCCTTCCTTGTTCTGCTTTCAATCTTTTCTATATTCTCTGTTATAACTTTTCTATGTGGCACTAGAAAGATGAAGAAGTTCAAGGCAAGAGCATTGGAATCAGCCAGCTCAAAGAAGAACAAGCTTGTTACAAAGATAAATAGCAATCTCAGCAATAGAGCAGTTTCTTCCATGGCCAAGATGCTTTCATGGAGGAAAGTGCAAGCGACGGAAGAAGAAGAAGAAGAACAAGAAGAGATTTTTTACAGTAGTGATGATCATGATCAGCACCAAAAAGATGATGAAGCTATTTGGAAGAAGAACATCTTGATGGGAGAACGGTGTCGTCCCGTCGATTTTTCCGGCAAGATTATCTACGATGCACACGGAAACTTGGTCCGTGATTTGTCTCGCGACTAATATTATATTAGTCGTGAGACAAATCAAAATCGGTAACATCTTAAGAAAATTGTGATGACACTAGTTCAGAACTCTGACCAAATTTTGCTATGTAAGATAAATAATAATCTTAGCAACTTTTTTGATCTCATATTTGGAAATGGAATGAAGGACTTTTCTGTTGATTTTGCATTGGGTTGTGGACTTTAATTTACATATAATTTAGCACTTAAATTTTTTCATGTTTGGGTTAAGGAAGACTTATCATTAATTATTGCTGATAGATTTACTTAATTCCTATGTTTCCAAAATCTTGAACTTCTAAATTAAGAAGGGGATTGTATTGTGTGCGAGTAAACTATGAAGGTGAAAAACTTCTGTTTTTTTTTTCCCTTTGATTTTCATTGTCTCACTATGTTGATGGTTGGATAATTTCTTCAAATTATTGATTCTGTAGCCATTGTTGAGGGTCTTTTGTGATCCTTGGTGAGGTCGATAGGGTGGTTTGCTGTCTTCGAATTTGGTCTCTTAGTGTGCTCTTTCTGAAAGTTTTAGTAAATAAATACTTTTATAAAGATATTTACTGATGAAATTAATTTTCATATAGGTTGTGTATACATATCTAATTAGAATTTTATTTTGATGTTTTACATAGTTATTAGATTATAGTTAATTTTTAAATAGTGAATTTAAAAATTAATTATTTTTATTAAAAGATATTATATGCACATTAAAAATTAACTACCAAATCAGTTATCATATATTTATATATATATTTATTATC
>NC_029791.2:13481291-13481648 GCF_000816755.2 Arachis ipaensis | reverse complement strand
ATGTAGGATGGTTGTTTTTTTTCTTTCTAAAATTAGGAATAAGACTCAAATATGCAACCTCTAGATGAGTATGGAAGAGTATGCTATAATTAATTATTTTTTTAATATTAATAGTGTATCAAATTAAATTCATCTAATTAATTGAATATTTGCAGGCGGATATTCTAGAATAACTCGTGTAATATTCATTTAAACTTTTCATCCTTGTTACCTACATGGCTAAATGGGACTTGGAATTAAGTTAAAGTGAGGGATGAGTCCCTGTAACATTTTTTTTTTTGGTATTAAAACGGACCACTGAGTCCCTCTAACATTAATCCCATACTTTTCAACTAAATAAAACGGTAGCTCGTAGTC
>NC_029791.2:13478177-13481266 GCF_000816755.2 Arachis ipaensis | reverse complement strand
TCAAATCTTAATTTAGTTCTTTAACATTTTAAATATTTTATTTTAGTCCTAAAAAATTTTAAATAGATTTAATATTGTCCTACCTTAAAATTGTTAGGTACCAGAGTTTAAAGATAAAATAACGCAACTAAAATTTGCAGACGAGAAATAAATGGAACTAAATAAGAATATAGACAATAGTAAAAATAATATGACAAAATGGTAAAATTACAATCTCTCAGAATACATGAAAAAAGTCTATAATACTCTCGTACATATTATGAAAATTTATGCAAAGGGATTACACATATGAAAAACTTTCCTACTTTTTTCTCTAAATTTCACATGTTAACATACTATGAAAATTTATGCAAAGGGATTACACATATGAAAAACTTTCCTACTTTTTTCTCTAAATTTCACTTGTTAATTCTATGCAAAACATGACATCCATTAGCAAGTTTCACCCGCTAATTCTAACCATCTACATATAGTATTTTGTGGAAGTGTATTTAGTTTAAAGTTGATCAAATTGTGCACAAATTGCACATTATGAACTACTTGCACAAATTGCACAAGTGTGTAGAGTCTTCTTCCATATTTATCTTTATCAAGTTGTATGATAAGTTGATAAATATCAACTTATGTAACAATTCATTTTTTGACTAAGTCAAAGATTGAAACTAAACTAGCTTATCTTCAAGTTGTAATTTTTAACTAGAACTTTAACTATGCAAGCTGAAAACTTGCAAAGCTTTATAAGTTTTTCAACTTGATAAGAACATACTTGATTTTAGACCAAATTTAAGTTCTGTAATGTTATTTAATTTTCTTGAAATTTCATCATGTTTCACTTGTATCACTTGTAACTTCTAGTCATTTTTGTTGACTTCAAACTAAAAAGAAGATTTTTGCTTATTCTTTTCACAATCTCCCACTCAAAATTATTCTTTTGGTGTATTCATTCTGCTCATATTTTTAATAAGCAAAGAGAAGATCTGCACCAATCAAATTTATCTATATTTATTCATGATATCTGCAAGATTGTCGTTGGTGTGGATTTTCTGCATATCTACTTTTCCTTCCTCCACTACTTCACGAACAAAATGATATTGAACGCATATTTTTTTCGTTCTTAAGTGAAAGGTTGGATTCCTTGCGATATGCAAGGCATTCTGACTGTCACAAACATATCTTGATTGTGCCCGAGTTTCGCTATTAACCTTTGCAACCAAATTGCTCCCTTACAAGATTGTGTAGCTGCTATATATTCAGCTTCTGTAGTTGATGATGCTACAATTACTTGTACTTTTGATAATCAGCTTATTGCACTTCCTGCAAGTGTAAATACATAGATTATAATGGACTTTCTTTTGTCAAGATCTCCTGCGAAATCAGAGTCAACATAACTTTTGATAGTAAATTCAAATCCTCCAAAACATAAAGCAACATTAGAGGTTCCTTTGATATATCTCAAGATTCTCTTCATAGTACTCTAGTGCTCTTTTTCTGGATTTGCCATGAACCTACTGACCATCCCAACAGATTGAGCAAAATCTGGTTTGCTGCAAATCATGACGTACATAAGGCTTCCCACTGCCGATGCATATGGTACTCGAGACATTTCTATCTTCTCTACTTCACAGCTATGACACATTTCAGAAGATAATTTAAAATTGATAGGAAGTAGGGTAGATATTGGCTTACACTTTTGCATGTTGAAGCACCGTAAGACATTCCTCAAGTAATTTTTTTTTGGGATAGCCAAATCTTTTTAATTTTTCTTTCTTCGCAAATTTGCATCCCTAAAATCTTGTTTGCTGGTCCCAAATCTTTCAATCAAACTTCCTAGTCAATTGAAACTTTAATTCTTGGACACGATCTTTGTTGGGGCCTATCACCAATATGTCATCTACGTACAACAAAAGAATGATGAGATCACCATTACTAGATCTATTGTAATAAGTACAATAGTTTAACTGAAGTCTGTTGTAATTAAGGTTAATAATGAAGGAATCAAATCTCTTGTACTAACATCTCGGCACATGCTTTAAGCCGCGCAAAAATTTGGTTACTCTATAAACCAAGTTTTCTTTTTCTGGTTCTTCAAAGCCTTCTGGTTAGAGCATATATATATCTTCTTCAAGTTCACCATGAAAAAAAGCAGTCTTTGTATCTAATTGCTCTAGATGTAAATCATATACAATACATATAGCAAGAACTATTCTTATTGTAGAAATTCTAACTACTAAAAAAATATTTATTGAAATCAATACCTTCTTTCTGAGCAAATCCCTTCACCACCAATCTCGCACGATAACATTTTATCTGGTTGTGATTGTCATGCTTGATTTTGTAGACCCATTTGTTATCAATGGCTTTTCTTCCATTCGGAAGTGGGACAAACTCCCACGTCTTGTTTCTGCGTAGTGCTTCTATTTCTTCTTGCACGGCTGTCATCCATAAAGAAGAATCTGGACTTTCAATGCAATCTCGAAAGGTTGATGGTTCTCCATCTTCAGTAACAAAACAATATGCATCATGGTAAGTCATGACGTAGTCATCATTCTATGATGGTCTTCTTAGTTCATGTGTTGTTCTGCGAACTTCAGCTGGTTCTTGTACAACTTGCTTAGGTTCTGCTTCAGAAGAATCTTTTTCTCTACTTATTATCCATGTATATTGTAGTAGTTTCTTCAGTGCTATTATTATTTTCTTGCTTTCTTTACAATTCATTTTCAGTAAATATAACATCTCTACTGATAATAACTTTGTGGACAGTGGAGTCCCACAAACGATATCCCTTTACATTGTCAGCATAGCCCAAGAAGATACACTTTCTTGATTTATGATCAAATTTTATTCTTTCTTGGGTATTGAACATCACATAAGTAGGACATCCAAATATATGTAGAGAAGAATAATCGGGTGGCTTACCTTGCCACATCTCCATTAGTGTTTTCAATCCAATTGCTGTTGATGGTGATCTGTTAATCACGTGGTAGGTTGTTTTGACTGCTTCTGTCCAGAAAGACTTGGCTAATCTTACAATCTGCAACATTGCTCGAGTTTTTCTAGAAGAGTTATGTTCATCCACTCTGTAATACCAT
>NC_029791.2:13471572-13478014 GCF_000816755.2 Arachis ipaensis | reverse complement strand
TATATATATATATGCAACTGTGAATTATCTCTGAACACCCTCGTGCTGTAAAATGCAATGAAATCACCATCAGTGTATTCTCTTCCATTATCTGTCCTCAAGCACTTTATTTTTTTTCCAATTCCAAGCACTATTTGTGCTTTAAACTCCTTAAATACTGAAAACACAGCTGACTTCTTCTTGATGGTGAATACTCACACTCTTCGTGAGTAATAATCTATGAAAGAGACAAAATATTTTGCTCCTCCTAGTGATATTTCTGGTGATCTTCACACATCCTAATGAATTAAGTCTAGTATGTACTTGCTTCTAGCGGTTGATCTTTCAAAGTTCAATCTATACTGTTTGCTTGTTACGCAATGCTCACAGAAAGGTAGATTTACCGTTTTGAGCCCTGGAAGGAGATTACGTTATGCAAGAACCTGTAAACCACGTTCTAATATGTAGCCTAATTTGCGATGTCATAACATCGTTGTGTCTGCTTGGTCTGCAGATGCAACTGATGCTTCTGCGTCTCGAATTGTATCTCAGGAAAGCAAGTAGAGATTGGTTATTATGCTATTTTGCTTTCATGATCACACGAGCACCATTAGTCACCTTCAATAATCCACTTTCATATTAATCTTATACCCTTGAGAATCCAACAACCCAAGATTAACAAGTAAAGTTCTTCTTTCGAGACTCTGATCTACCACGACTTTGACTCCCATTAGAGCCACCTTCTGTTGATCTACCTCTCATCACTAACAAAGTTTTTACTTGCTTAGAACTTTTCATTTGATCATCTTTATTTTTGTGCCTGCTTTCTTCTTCAAGAATAGCAGCAGCAACATCATCACCATCAAATCGGAGTTGATTAGCAATATTGTTATTTGTGATGTTAATGATGAGTTGATCATACGAGTCTGGTAAACTTTGAAAAATAAGTTCAACACGTTCATTCTCTTCAATCTGACACTTCATAGCTATCAGTTATGAAAATACAGTATTAAGATTGTTGATATGATCCGTCACTGATGTGGATTCACTCATACGAAGAGTAAAGAGCCTCCTTTTTATGAATATCCTGTTGTGAAGTGACTTTGTCACATACAACTTATTGAGTGCCTCCCAAATCTCTTTTGCTATCTGTTTCTCCGAAATGCTTGATAATACGAAATCTACTGTAGTCAAGTGTAAATTGGCAATGGTATTTTCATCCATCTCTTTCCACTTGTCATCAGGAGTGTCGGTAGGCCTGTTTTCTATTTCTTCTAAGCAATTCTCCTTTTTCAAAATTGTCTTGATCTTCAGTTTCCAAAAGAAAAAGTTATTCTAATGAAATTTCTCGATTTTTTAAATTTTGTTGTCATGGTTTTGACACTAACTTGTCCCTTTGCAGCGAAAGATTAAGAATCTAGAGCTCTGATACCACTATTAGGTACCAAAGTTAATAGGGGCAAAATAACGCAACTAAAATTTGCGGACGAGAAATAGATGGAACTAAACAAAAATATAAACAATAGTAAAAATAATATGACAAAGTGGTGAAATTACAATCTGTCACAATACATAGAAAAGTCTATAATACTACCTTACATATTATAAAAGGAGAAAGTTTAGGGCCAGCACTTTTATTAAAATTTGGCCAGTACTTAACCAGCAAAAGAAAAGTGAGTAATCCCACACCATTGGATGAAATCTCACACCATTAAAAATACCAATGATGGCTAATTGATGGCTACAAATCACAAAACTTGCTGCCCCCTAGCGCTCCTCTATAATTCATGCAAAAATATTACACATATGAGAAACCTTATTACATTTCTCTCTAAGTTTCACTCACTAATTCTATGCAAAACATGACATCCATTAGTAAATACCCTAACCACCTATATGTAATATTTTGGGGAGGTGGATTTGGTTTACAAGTTGATCAAGTTGTGCACAAATTGCATATTATGAACCACTTGCACAAATTGCACAAGTGTGTACTAGAGTCCACTTCCACATTCATCTTTATCAAGTTGTATGACAAGTTGATAAATATTAACTTAAATAACAACTCATTATTTGACTAAGTCAAAGATTGCAACTAAGTTTAGCTTATCTTCAAGTTACAATTTTTTACTAGAACTTTGACTATGCAAGTTGGACAACTTGCAAAGCTTCATGTGTTTTCCAACTTGATAAAAACATACTTGATTCTAGACCAAGTTTAAGTTTTTTTTTTTTTTGAAAGGAAGAGCTCAACACATCACGTGGAGCACAAGACAACAGATGTCAAACAGTAAAAGCAAACTCAAATAACATTAATAGATATCCCCTGTCACCTCCGGCAGTGCCATCAGCAACAGAAGGGATCCACACCTAGCCACTCCTTATAATTCATGAAGGACTGCTGGATAACCTCTTCAACACCTTTTCCTACATTCTGAAAGATCCTTCTATTCCTCTCTAGCCAAATATTCCAGAAAATCGCACAGAAGCATACCATCCACCTCTTGCGCTCCTGCTTCCTAGATGACAGCTCAGTCCAACTTAGGAAATGTTCCTTTAGTGTCTCTGGACATGACCATTGGCTCCCCACAAAGGATAGCCAACTACACCAAACCTGCCATGAAAACTTACAACCAAGAAACAAGTGGTCACCATATTCAACACCTTGGTTACAAAGCACACATGTCACATCTTCCTGATTAACCAAGTTTAAGTTATATAATGTTCTTTAATTTTCTTGAAACCTCATCATGTTCCACTTGTACTATTGGTAACCTCTAGTCATTTTTGTTGACTTCAAACCAAAAAAAAAAGAATTTTACTTTTTTTTTTCACAAAAATTTGATATGAATATAATGGAGCGACCGAGCGAGTGACGTGAACGCTAATAGCATAATCAAAACTTTCTTCTAAGACTTTCTCTTTCGTATAAAAATTTAAACACTAGCACTCCAAAATATAAGGAAAATCATTTATATCCGTAATTGTTGGAGGGTTGATTTCTCTTATATTGAAATCGAACGTTATTACCTCTTCAATATGTTAATTATTCGTATCAAATTTAATAGTTGAACAACATTAAATCCGTTTAACATTTTCTAAAACTAAAATAAGACGTTTGAAAAATTTTATTAGGTTGAAAATGTAACCAAACTATTGTTTTGGAGCTTTACAATCTTCTAAAATTTGAATCCCATATTTATTGATAATATTTACTTATGAGGATTTTTTGAATTTTTTATTTTTGGGTAAGGTTTGTGATTTTGTGGGGTCAAAAATAGCATCCCAATTATTATGTTTTTCTTTTTTTGTCACCAATCATCTACTAATAAAGATAAAGAAGAGGATACAGAAATGTATGTACCGAAAATGCGCGAGGAAGGGGACGATGGAATCGCTGCCTTGTGAGCTGTGTCCGGGTCGGTTGGGTTCGAGTCTGTCTGATTGAGTGTGGTCTAGATCTCCTTGCAAGCCCCAGATGTAGACCCAAAAAACCACCTTTGAACATTTTGATTAAGAAACGTATGAATCATCAAACCACGTTTACGTGGTTCTTATTTCATGAATTTTATTGCCTTTTTTGTCTACCATACCTTTTTGTCCTACTTTGAACTTTTTTGGCGACTCGTACAAAAACTTTATAATTGCGGGCTTATGGCCCAATAATAACATGATGGTGGTTAGCTTGCCACTTACAACTTTGGTCCAATTATTCATTGTCTTTACTTATCAAATACCACAAAAGTGTGGTCGAGGCCCTAGCACAATGGCAACTTATTTGCTAAGTAATCGCATCTGAGGAGGCCGTATCATAATTACTTTTGATTTAGAATTAAATGCGAATAAAATTAGAAATATTATTTTTATTTAGATTTTAGGGTTTAATGTGTGTGTTAAGCTCAAATATAAATAGTAATTTTAGAATTTCGGTCTTCAATACATCAAAACCGTCTCCATAACTCTTTTTCCATCAGAAAAGTTACAAAGCCATCTCCGTAACTCTTTTTTCCATCAGAAGAGTTACAATTCAACCCTATCAGATATATAGAAGGTTTTGATTGAAGAAGACTAAGATAATTCTTCAATTAGACAATCATTTTTATGAGTATAAGTACACTTTTGCATTATGATATAAATTTTTGGTAATTTAATATGGATGATATGAATTATTAAATTATTTGTTCTAACATAACTGTTCTCGTGCGGATGAGCTATAACGATCAACTCTGAGCTTTTCGTCCTCTCTCCGAACTTATTGTTTGGATGACCGAATTATTCGTCGAAAGAGAATGCCTTGTCGTAAGAAGAACAAAGGGAGAGAGTACCTGCAAAAGATACTCCGATACTTAACTCAGTTCAATGTGTATTTCATGAATTCTGAAGATAGAATGTCTTACCTTTTATATGTGAGATTAGGCACCAACAGTTATTTTTTTTGCAATTGTTTTCATTGAAGAGTAATAATATTATATAAAAACGCATGGTGTACGTTTTTTGTGCAAAACCAATTTATAGCATTTGAATGAATTGTAATGCCTCGGACCGAGTTATAATGCGCAAAGCCGATTTATAGCTGTTTTGATTAGGTTGTAAGGGACATGTCAATAACAATGTTTCAAAACCCACATTTAGAGCCAAACCCATTTATTTTCTATCCTCATTTGTTCTTTCTATTGAATCTAAATTCCCACCATTTGCAATAAAGCACCATAGTTTTACTCTGAATTTGGTGAGAGAGGGTGGAGATCCAGAGAATACAAAGAATTAGGTGATTAGGTTATTTAACCAATCAAGAGGAGATACGGAGAATACAAAGAGAGTGCACTATTTTCAAAATAATTATGTATATTTTGTAAATGTTTGATCCAAATATAATAATATGTAAATATGAATTGCTAACTAGAAAATCAAATGTATTGCTACCAAATTACCAGTAACATTGAGGTACAAATTCGAACAAGAGATTAACCTTCTAAACCACTATATACATACCCCTTTTTTTTTGGTTTTAAATTCATCCATATAAATGCTCTCACATAGTGATCCAAGTCACTACAGATCCTAGAACAAAATTAACATGCTTTTTCATAAGCATTGCCATGTATATATTTTAACTACAAGAGAAGGAAAAAATATTGCTATTCAAGCTATAAATACTATTGTAAAGTAGTTTCCTCTCCATTAATAATTTCTTCATTTTGGATTGGACTAAAACTCACTCGTTTCTGCAAAATACAAGATTCAAGGAAGAAAATTAGCATAATTACTATAAATAATTAACATTATTAAAATATTTGATAGTTAAATGTGAATGCAAGTATTTGATCAAAAAAGAAAAAAGAATTGTTAAGTGTGACTTATTAATTAGAAAATGAAATGTATCGCTACCAAACTACAAGTAGCATTGATTTTTTCTTTCCTTTGATATTTTCATCTCTTTGTTTTCGGGATATCTTGAATTTTGAATACATCCAAAGTCAAAGTCTCCAAAAACACATTATTTAATTTTATAGGTGTCTTGAGAAGTAAACGAGGAACAAGTGCACATGCAATGTTATACAAATTGGGAACTTGTTCTCCAAATTAAATCAAATGCATTCACATAAATTTATCAAATAAAATGGAATCATTGCCCTAATGTCATGTGGTACACATAAGCCAATATTTTGCTTTATACATATCCAAGTAGACACCATATATAACAAAAAGATATAATAATTGGACACCAAACATGTAAGATGTCATAATGGTTATTGATCAACCTTGGTTTATTAATTATATTTTTTGGGCAGAAAATAAGCAAGGATATGATATGGTTCAACCTAAAATTAATGAGATCTATCAATTGACTTCCATTTCGGTCATTCTTAAATTAATGTTTTAAACATCTTTTCCATTTTAGGGCGAGGCGTTAACAATTTAAGAAACCTCCTAATTCACCTAATTAAGAATTTAAAAAATGTGTACACCAAAGTACACAACCTACCAACCATTTCTCATAACTCACCGTTTTTTTAATGATATATCAATTTCAAGAGTTTGTTTTTCTTATCACAAAATTGTTTACATAAATGTCCTGTTTGTTATAGACTTATAGGTAAATCGTAATTGATACTTGCTTTTTACTAGATATAAAATAAATCGTATTGAAGAAATATTTTTTTTATCAAAAAGATAGAAATATTTTTTTTTTAATTGAATATGGGGAGATTATGTCATTTGAGCTATAATTTATTGACTCATATTACAGATACCTTATTTAACACATTTTTAAAAAATGAATAAAGCGCAAAAAATTTAAAAGAAGAAATAGAATCTATATATTTGCATGTAAATCACACACATTTGTTTTTATTCAAGTTTTCCTTTTAAATTTGATTTATTTACTTTTTAAAACGTATTAAATAAGGTATTTTCAATGCAATTTACCTTATATTTAATAAATAATATGTATTTATTGCAA
>NC_029791.2:13467914-13471471 GCF_000816755.2 Arachis ipaensis | reverse complement strand
CCCTTCCAATCGAATGGAATCTCAACTAATTCACATTTGTTTGCGCTAGGAAATTTCATCCCTTCTTCACACTAAGCGATAAACATCTTTCATTATTTAAAAAGAAAAATGCACACAATAGTCAAAACAAAAAATCTAATAATCTAAAAATATTAGTAATAATTCTGTTTTCCTTTCACGTTACCATCAGCAAGGTTAATTAATCCCGCTTTACTTCAAAATATTGATGAATTATTTTATTCATTAATTTATTTATTATTATAATTAGATATAGATTATGTTAATAAACATAGAAACAGAGAGAAAATCAAAGCACATAAATTCAGCAGCAAGAAAAGGATGGTATCTAAGCAAGCACATGGCATTCCCAAATGTCACATCAGCATCAAGCAGCGCCTAAATTAACGCTCATGATTTTCAAAAGAAAAAGTGCCAAACAGATAACGCGCAAATTCAAATGATTTTCAAAGATTCCAGAATGTGTGATTATCAATATCAATATTATCCAATATTATTTTATTAAATTATGATTTATGAAAATTCTTCCTTCTTTTTTTTTTTTTTTTTTTCATTTACNNCGTGAGAATGAATTTAGTATGGATTCATGAATGAATATTTTGAAAAGTTTTTCATGGGGCGATGAATGGTACTTCAGATATTCATATTATAGTGTTTGACTTTGATTATTACTATATTAGAAAAATCTTATGTAGTAAGACATGACCTAATAATTAATGATAATATTAATTTTTCGATAAACTATATTTAGGCAGTATCATGGACAACATATTTTTATTTAACCTCTTATAAAATGAGTGTAATTAACCTAATTTTCTTATCATCTCTAGATCTGTTAAAAATAATCTCACAAATATATTCACCGTTTAAATGTATAATCTAAAATTATATGCGTATATTATATGATCTATAGTTTCATTTTCATCCAATTAGTGTCACCATCATTGTTAAAATTCATATTAACGTTACCCTAAAAATTAAATAAAGAAAAGAATACATACCCCGCGTGGCTTGTTATTATTATTATGTTGATGTTGTGCCACCTTCACACCACCGTCCTCTGCGGCGGCACCGGCCATATACATATTCATGATCTTCTCTGCCACCTCAGCACCGTCGTTGTTACTCTCCTCAATCAACTTCTCAAGTTGGGCCTTGGGCAACCGCATCCGGACCCTAGTGGGCCCACCATTGATCCCCGCTTCAGGTCTCACGAGCGTGAGATCCGAAGCGGAGCGTTTGGAGAGCGCAAGAAGCTCAAGCCTTTCTTTTGCGTTGATGCCACGCACGCCACTCGAGCGTACCCGTCTAGGAAGCCCGTCGGACTCTACTTCGGGCTTAACCTTGGGTAATTCAACCAAGAAGTAGATCTTCTTGGGCTTTAACGACTGGTCGGGGTCAAGAGGCTTGGCACGTAGGCCGAAGTGCTTAACGGCTTGGGAATCAAGAAGAACGTGACCTGGGTAGTCCTTTACGACGTCGTTTGCTACTGCCGGTGTTTTCAACTTAAAAGTCTCGCCATCTATCTTCATAACCTTCGCCTTCTTACTCCTTATTCCTATTGTGTTTCCCATCTTTAATTTAATTTAAATAAATTTGGTTTGGTTTTGCAAATTCTTGTATTTGGGGTTTTGGTGGGAGGGAAAAAGGGATTTGGTGTGTTTGTTTATATAGTGGGAATACGGTAACACGGTGGACGAAATCAAACTTGAATAATTACAGGGTTTGCACGTGTGAATTGGTGGAAATAGTTTGTTAATTGCTGTGGAGGTTCCGTTGTGAAAACAAATCATGAAGGGTATCTCTCTTTTTTTACATGAAAATTCACTCACATTTATTTTTACATAAAAAAATTTAAAAATTTAGAAAAGAATAATGAGAGTTATTTTTTTTAACAAACCTATTTTTTAATTAATTAATTAAAATTGATTTTATTTTTAATTAATTTTCTAGTAAAACTACATGTAAAATTAATTGTAAAAAATAATTAAATTATAATTTAATTAAATTTATTAAATTATTTAATAATTTTCAACTAGTTACGTTATATAAAGACATGTGTAGGGGAGTATTTACTTTTTGTATTTAGATATAGATATGAATATGTTAAACTGTTAAAAGACTAAAGAGTTGGTGTGGGAAAGTTTTGATTATTATGGCATGGGGACAATTTTACTTTAGTTGTGGGGTTAACTAAACTAAAGTTGTCGGGTAGTAATTAAGATAAACTAATTGGGGTCCTCTTAAATATATTGAGAAAAGAAGAGAAAGGTGTGGGCTAGCCTTATATTCTTTTCATATGTTTGTCTACGTGTACAAGAAAATGATGTTTGCGGATGAGATGATGATGATGATAAACATCTGTGAAAAGTAAATAATAAAAGCCTAGGAATGTTTTTATTCAATTTTTATGACTATCAGTGTGAAACTCATCTTTAATTAATTTAAAGATAAAGTGTGTTACAATCAAATAATGGATCTACTTCAATTTATATTTGTAATTTATAGCAACTTGCAATTATCCAAATTCCAAAGTATAATTCAACTATCATCAAGCTAAGCACCCTAGCCAGTCTTCGTAATATTTTCTACTTGTTCATGTAACTAATTATTAATGAATTACATTAATTTTTTTCGCAAAATTTTAATAAAATAAAGTACGACTATATCCATGTCATTTGTCAACAAGCTATAATTCAAATAACACAATCTCTTCGTACTTACCTAAAAATAAATTAAGCATTTAAGTCTCCCTCCTAATAAAAAAAAAAAGTACTATATCAATTTTGGGGGCTTCCCATAGACTTCTAGAGATTAAGCACGCCATGAACATTATATTGAACAAGATGGAGGACAACTCTATAAATTGGATAAATTAAAGCTACTTTAACTTTTTCAACTTTTATAACCTCTTTTTTTCTTTTTTTAAACGATAGGTCATTCATATTCATAGGTGCGTGCCACTGTCGGATATATCATATTAGCTTATGTCACTTAATTCTATCCCCCACACCCCTTTTTCTTTCAGAATTTGAGATAATGTTTTTTGTTTCCATAGTTTCTTTTCTTTAATTTTAAGGCTTATTATTATGTGTTTTAATTCTTAGGCGCAAAATTGAATGTGTGGAGTTAATATTTAAAATGGTCTATAATAAAATATAAATCAATTTAGTTTTTNNNCGTACATAGTATTTAATTGTGGTATATTAGTAAAACGTAATAAATTAAAATAATTAATTTGAATCTTATTGATATTTTTTTACAGAATAAATTAAAATACTGAGTATTTCAGAAAGTAAATAATTGACTCGCATGTAACTTTTTAAGAATTAATTTAAGCATTAATATTATATATGCAATTTCGGTATTCTATTGAAAAATAATGAGTAATAGATAAGATATGTAGTTGCTGCACCCAATATTAGTTGTATTAACAATATATATATAACAAAATGGCATTGACCCTTGCTCAATTGGAAGCGAAGTCCTCTCTAGCTAGACATCTAACTACAGGGATATGTTTAAATTATGGTTAAATT
>NC_029791.2:13467147-13467895 GCF_000816755.2 Arachis ipaensis | reverse complement strand
TCAATTAATAAAACAAAAAAAATAAAAAAATTAATTATAAATTTAATAAAATTATAAAGACCAACAACATAATTAAATTTTAAATTAATTAATGTCCCAAATATATAACTAGCAATTAACTAATTAAAAAAACCGTACTGTATATGAAAGTATGTATGTGGTTGTCAAAATGCTACTACTACTTTAGCTGCATGGTCAAAATGACTCTGCCGCATGAAACAAAATGTTTAAATACTAAGAATCTAAGATGTTTGAATAATAATTCATGGAAATGATGATATGAAAAGTCACAATATTTTATCGTACGTAACTTTTTAAGCCTAGTTAATTGGCAAATTAAAAAGATCGTATCTTTCAATTGTTTTAACTTTTAAGTCAAAAAGTAACTACTTATTATCATCAAACACAAAGATATAAAATTTGGTTAATTAATATAAGGGGCTGCTATAGCTAGAGAATAAAGCTTTAATTATTTCCTAAAGTTTTTGGAATTGAAAACTTTGTAGAAGTAGTTTTCATATCTAGAAGAGGCATTAATTATCGATTGCTTTAATTTGTTTGAACTTTGAAGATTTGAAAGATCTATGTATCTACCAACTAAGCTCACCTTATTAATAAAGAGGGTTTGTGATTCATAGATGTTTGTTATTATCAGTTGTATCATTAATGGAGCTATATATCCCAACCTAATTATAACTAATCTTTGGGTCATTCAATTCCATTTGCAAAACGTGGCAAAGAAGAACAT
>NC_029791.2:13465998-13466607 GCF_000816755.2 Arachis ipaensis | reverse complement strand
ATGGCAATTATAATAAAGTGAACTACAAATTAAAGGAGACATGACTAAACTTTATAAAGAGCATAGCAAGAGAAAAATTAAGGAAGGACCGCAACAATAGAAGGGAGTGATCCTCTCATATAATCATATTGATTTGTTTCATATTAATCTATAATTAATATATATGTGTGTGTGTGTGATCATTGATCATTTATTTAAAAGACAAGGCTAATTAAACGAATAAATTAAACATGTGTTAATTAGAGATAAATAATAATAAAATCATATAAAAATGATGCATGTGAGAAACCTAGAGTTCCCAAATAAATGGAGTGATCATAGAGATGTTGAGTAGTTAGGAAAAAGCTAAAAGTATAACCATCATTAAATACTATAATCTGGTAAATAATCTTAAAGATCAGATTTGTGGGTCTTAAATATATACTTTATTTTATTTTTAAGTGTTAAAATTTTTGAAAGAAAGTATTATCAAGTTGTTGGCTTTTAAATTAAATAAATTAAAAAATAACAAATTATCATATTTTCTCATCTATTCAACATTATTAACATACATATATGTCCTATTTTTTAGTGCAAATTAGGTATTTAAAAAAAATCAATTCTTAATAC
>NC_029791.2:13464998-13465942 GCF_000816755.2 Arachis ipaensis | reverse complement strand
AAATAATAATATATATCATAATAATATTGAATCAGGATAATAGAATAATGAGGCGATTTATTTTTTTTATTTAAGTAAAAAACCCTTAATTAGTTGTGACAAAATCATTTATCCTTTTTGTTATTGGATTGCAGCGTGGACTGTAGCAACTGCTATTATTATGTCAACAAGCTAAATAGTCCAAATATTCAGGAAACGAAAACGGTGCATAGAGATGAGATTAGTCAAAAATGAAGTGCAACTCCAAATTAAAGTGTGGGTCCACACTCCATAGATAATCTATAAAACCTACTGAATTATTCATAACATGTTACAAATAGGATTAATATTATATTTTAATATAAAATAATCACATCCTGTATGTCGTGTAAATTTTAATACATTGAATTATATTGATTTAATAGATGTGTAAAATTAATATATCCCAATGCATGTCAATAAAATTTGAAAATAGTTTATGACTGATGGATACAATTTTTGTGCTTGATACTAATTTAAAATGATGAAATTAAATTGAATTGAGTAGAAATTCAAAAAAGTGTCAATTTTCCAATTAAGAAGGTGATAAATTCATTTGATTTTCTTGCACCTTGTTTGAAGTTTGAAGTTTGATCTTTGAATAAATTAGGGAGTCAACAAATTTTCATGATAGAAAAATGAATGGCATATGAAGGCGGCAACATAGGCTAACCGTTTGTCTTGGTCCAACGTAATAACTGTAATTGTCACAAAGAACGTTCTTAATTGCTACTAATTGCTTGTTATATATTCAGTTGAATCCTTCTCATGCATACTAAAGTTGCGTAGTAATTCATCTCAAGTTGTCATTGATAGTGATTCTATCTTATCTTATTCCTATCAATTGGGTCCCAAAAAGGTTCTACTAACTTATTGCATGAATGTCTATTTTTGAATTCAATTTCACAGAGAGCATATGAACTATC
>NC_029791.2:13443580-13464976 GCF_000816755.2 Arachis ipaensis | reverse complement strand
GCCATTTATTATTATTATTATTATTATTATTATTATTATTATTATTATTATTATTATTATTATTATTATTATTATTCAAACACATATAACTCGAAAATCTAGCTTTCGCTGTCTCTGTCGTGAGGACCACAATATATACAAAATTTCATATCATACATACTTAAAAATTATAACATCCTCCTTTTATATATGAGTTCATTCGGTCCATCAATATTGGAGAGCAAAATTTATCCATTCTCTTCATAAACTCCTTGAAATGATTTAAAAGTGAACTTATAAAGTTTGGTTACGTTGGCTATGTTATATATATATATATTTGAAACGCTATATCAGAATGTTTTAATATTTATTTTAATTAAAATTTTATTAATTATTAATATTTTGTTTTTTTTTATTGTACATAAATTTATTTAATAATTAAAAAATGAAATATATACACAAAAGAAATTTTAGTATAAATTTTATTTTTGTACTTTTACTGCAAAAGCAAATCCTATTTTAGCCAAAAAATATAACTCTTTGAATGGTTGCATATTTAGTTTAGAAGTAATCACTACAACATTTTCAGGTTGAGGCAACACTTTTGAACCTAAGGCAACGTTTTTGGTCGGCGTTGCATATGCAGCCGTTGCCTTAGATCAAGGCAACACTTTTTTGTTTCAAAAGCAACGCTTTTAAGAGCAACACTTGGTAAGTGTTGCCTTTGGTTGAAAAACAACAACACTTTAAAGGTGTGTTTGAGACAATACTTTTGCAGTGTTGTTTCTTCTCTCATATTTTGGTCACCACTAAAAAATATTGCCTATTTGCAATAAAATGCAATTCTTTTACGTGTTGCTTATAAGTTGGAATTTGCAATCCTTTGAAGTGTTGTCTATTTGCAATAAAATACAACTCTTTTACGTGTTGCTTATAAGTTGGAATTTGCAATCCTTTGAAGTGTTGCCTATTAGTTTTGAATATGCAACCCTTTAAAGTATTGCTTTTTCTTTTGGATATGCAACCTATACAAGTGTTGTTTTTTCTTTTGGATATACAACCATACAAGTGTTGTCTAATATTCAAAATATGCAACTAATAAAAGGGTTGCCTTTTTTATAAAAATAAAAATTATTTTTGTTATAAAAATATAAAAAAATAAAATTTACAATAAAATTTTTTGTTCATACATGTGTAATTATTTTAATTAATAAATAAATTTGTGAATAATAGAAAATAATTATAAAAGAGACAAAATAACTAATAATAAAATTCTAATTAAAATAGTTATTAAAAAGTTCAATTAGTATTTCAAATACACATTCATCAATAATTCTCAATAAAATAATAAAATTCTTGTCTAACAATAATTGTCATAACAAAATAGTAATTAATATTGATCAAAAAGATGTCAATCTACTTGCATATTTTATATCTATGCTTGACTTTGTTGGAACAATCTGATAGTGTGTGGATCCAAAATCAGTGCCAAATGAAAGCTTTTCGGTAACATCAGAGTAATGGTATGATAAACTCAAAATCCTCTTGCCTCCACTGAGTCCAATAACTACTGCAATAGCCATTGTTATACTCCCCTAATAACTATGTGCGAGTAACATCAAACTTCCCTATTAAGGTAATAATTCTTAACCTGTGTCAGCTGAAAATACAGGTGTCAGAAAACTCCCAAATTGTTCTAAGTTCTAACCATATAATTATCCATAAAATAGCAAAACAACACTAATAGAATAAAATCAAAGGAACAAAATAATTCAGGATCCATATACTTCAATTTTTTAGTGTAGAATCCATTGAAACAACTTATAAAGTTACAGCATATAAAAGCGGAAGTTCCCAAATGAAAAATAAACACATAAATGAATTGGGGTTTAGTTAAAGTTGCATTTAAAAAAAATTGAAACATAAAAGGTGCAATAACGGAAAATGATGCATGGTATGTGTTTGATGAAGTACCTGAGGAAACTGAGAAAGAGAAATGCAATTCAGAGAATGATGATTGCTCCAAAAAAAAGTATTAGCTTTGTAGTTCTTATTTAGAATCATAGAATCAGAAGGAACAAGCTCACAAGAAGAGACTTCACTCACATAACTGTTTGGTGTGGAAGGAAATAACGTTGCTGCTATATTAGATTTTTCTCTTTTATTTTTTAATGATTATTCTTTTATTATCACTATCATATAAAATTAATTAATTTATGTTTGAGAGAAAGCAACAGAGAAATAAATGACTGAAACATAAATTTGAAGGGAAAAAATGAAAAGATAAAGATATGAAACAACTCCCTTGACAATTTCTGCTATTCCTGCGAATGAAACAGCAGTTACTAGAGTCTGTTGCAGTGACAACACGCATCACTCCCCAACATAGCCACATTATTTCAGCAATGAGAAAAAAATTTTCTTCCTTACAGTAGCACAACGCTACAAAAATAAGTAATTAAAAAGGAAAAAGAAAAAAAGATGATTAATTAAAAATAGCAAGAGTGTATTGTAGAAGCCACCATGAAGTAAGATGGCAGAAGACAGAGAAAGCAAAGGCCAAAAATGTTGATAGTCCATTTCCAATAAATGATAAATCACAAAAGTTACTGCAAATTTTTTTGTTATACCTGGTCATCATTTTGGATCACGAGTTGATGAGGAAGGACGATCGTTGCCATTCGGACATTGCTTACTATTTATATCATGTGTTGATTCCTTGGCTCGTAATAAAGACTGTGCTTCATCAATATTTGTGCCAAGAGAACTCTGTTGCAAGAGAAGCTTCACAAGATCCTCCAAACTTTGGACTCTGTCTTTTGTCTCATGAAGTTCAGTTTTCATTGAACTTATAGTCTCTGCATGTTGTTGCTTAATTTTAGCAATTTTCCGTTCTTTCTGCAGAGATGTTTTTGTGATTATCCTCCCATAACATCGAGCTCTTCCTGGTTGTTCTTTGCCAAATACTGCAGTAAATACTTTCTCGGGAGTATCTCCAGCTTCTTGGTGGCTCTTAAGTTTATCCTATTAAAAGAAAACATAACAATTTTAGCTTGTTCCACTCACTGATTCTCATGCTTCTTTCCAAACACAGCCTAAAAATAAAGGTGTTATGTCATGGCTATTTCCTCGGTTCAAGAAGAAGCATAGCAAGAATGTGATGATGAGTTCCCCAAACAGAACTGAATCTGAGGAAGTTTCTCAAGTTCTTAAGGACATGTCACTACAAGAAAAATACCCATTCAGCCACACTTTTTTTAAGCTACATTTGAAAAGCGTAGCCTATTCATAGAATAGGCTACGCTTTTCTCAGTGTTGCCTGTTTTTTAGAGAAAAGGAAACACAATTCTGGCATCATTTAAAAAGTGTAGCCTTAGATATTATAGAAATCACTTATAAAGCGTAGCCGTATGTTAATATCTATGGGTACACTTTTATATCAAAGAGAGCGCTTTTTAAGAGTAGCCTATTTATTAAGTTTTGGTTGCACTTCAAAAGTGTTGCCTAATATATCTAAGTGAAATGTCCAATAACACTTAGTAAATTTTTTGAATTCCCCAAATGATACATGCGTACAAACACTTAGCCAAATCAGAAAACATAACCCTTAGCCACTGAAAACATAACACCCCCAAATCAGAGAAAGGGATCGCCATCACCAGTCAACACTCACCACTCACCACTCACCATCTCCACCAGTCACTCATATTCGTCACTCACCACTCACCACGCCATCACTAGTCTTTATCGTCGCTTCTGTTCGCTGCGCTCTCACATTAGGTAAATTTTTCCCCCTTTTCGTATCCATTCAGCCTCACTCACGCACTCTCATCCTCCCTCAACTCACACACACGAAAGAGAAGAAATCAGAAAAGGGGAGCACAGGAAGAAGAAGAGAAGAAGAGAGGAGAGGGGAAGGAAGGAAAGAAACGACGACGCCGCATATGGCTCCACCGCTGTCGAGCGCCGGTGAAAGAGAGCTCGAGGGAGAGAGAAAACGCGATGGAGGAGAGAAGAAAGGGGTGCTTGGTCGCCGCTGAAACTCCACCGCCATTGCTAGGGCTTCTTCCACCGCTATCATCTCCTCAAGATTCAGATTCCCTTCTTCTCTTGCATCAATTTCTCGTTCCACGCTATCATCTCCTCTCTCCCCGCTTTTCAGATCCTCATTCAATTTCTCATCATCTCGTTCTTCTCGCCATCATATCGTGGTCAAAGCCACCGATGACTCTTCCAACCTATCCGGTGATGATCCTTTTCGATCTTTCCCGTGGTTCCAATCCGACTCTGGTAATCTTTCCTTCTTTTTCCTGAAATTTCATTCAAGTAGCTGGATTTTCCTTTCACTGATTGTTGTAATTGAAGTTCATTTCAATTGCGGAATTTGATTCTGCAGCGCTAGTTGTGATTGTGCAAGTTGTGAAACATATTTTTGTATATATAATATTCAAATGTGTATGCTTTTTTAGAATATTTGAGCTGAAATCTTGAAAATTAAAATTAGTTTTTGTTGAAATGAAATGGTGGAGCTTTTGCTTCTTCTTTTCGATGTTTATGTGCTCTAAGTTATGGTTATTTTGTTTCTTCAAGGCCTAGTGATTTTGCTGCTTTAGTTGAGTTAGGTATTCTTCAAGTATAATTTATAAACTTTCAGAGGATTTTTAGGTTATTGAAGGGTGCAGTGCTTTTTGGATTCATGGCATTTGGTACTTTTTAAGTTTTAATTGATCGATAACTGAGATTGCCTTCATCAGAGTCTGCATTTTGGAAAATGATATACTGCTCTTTTATGCTGATGAGATTTATTTGCTAAGTAAAATGATATGCTGATGATATACTGCTCTTTTGGACTGGTGCAGATTGGAGGCTCCATCACCCCTCGCCATGTTAGCTCTTCAGATGTATGATTTTATTATGCAATTTCATTAATTTTTTCTATAATAATTTATTTAGGTAAAAAAGGTGACCCTGTCAGTGCCGTTTCGGTTCTGTTAACCATGCTTGTTGGTGTTGGGGTTTTAACTTTTTAGGATTTATATTGGATTTATCTTGGCTTTAAAGAGAGAAGACCTAATACAAAATTTACGAAATCGCTTAGGAGTTATTTGATTTGGTTATGACTTATGAAAACACTTTGTTGTTGAATAGCTTAATATAAACTGGTTTTCTTTTGTGGTATAGGTAGTACCGAAGACTATTGGAAAAGATAGGATGCTGCTCAAGTAATGGATCAGGTTGAGGACTTGTGTTTTCTTCACTTTGCATCGATCTGTAGAATTTTTCTTCTACAAAATTCCTCAGCTGATTAAGAATATATAGTTATTTTGTTTACTGACATGATGGTGTTTGTGTTGTTGTAGTTAGTATGGGAAGGACTTGGACTCGGAGGAGGGACAGATGTCCGAAACTGGGGCAGGTAGAATGATAAAACCGATTGTGCTCTTTTGTGTCTAATGAATTTCCATATGAACTGCTTCTTTCCTTGTTTTGCAGCCTGGTTTATCAGGCTATTTCAATAGCAAATAATGCATGCTGGGCTATTGGAGAACTTGCAGTTAAGGTATGTTAATGTTATGTGCTACATTCTGATTAAATTTTGTAGAATTGTATTGTGGCTGGAATCTAATTGGCTTAGTCAGAGTTATGTGCATAATGTAGTTTTAAACTGTTAGTTTCAAAAGCCAATTAGGACAAATGGTTCTGCTCTTTGTTTGGTCCTGGACAGCATCACTTGAAAAGCGTAGCCTATTCCCAAACGCCAAAAGCGTAGCCCTTGGTGCAGGAAAGCGTAGCCTTTGAGAATAGGCAACGGCTGAATAGGAATCACCCCAAAAAGCGTAGCCGTAGCCCAAAAAGCGTAGCCGTAGCCTAAGGCATCATTTTTTTTCACTTTTGGCTACACTTTTCAAGTGTACCTGAATGGGTATTTTTCTTGTAGTGTGTGAATAGTTTCAATTGAGACACTCAAGAGGGAGTTAATGGAAGCAAATGAGAGTAGGGATGCAGCATTAATGGAAGTTTCTTTTATGTTTCAATTTTTGACCCCATCATGTATAGCCCTTGACAAATTCAAAGCATATTAAATCACTATAAATAGACTCTCTTTGACCCCAAAGAAAGTTGCAACATTTTGCACAAGGACATAGAATTTCCTCTCCTTGAGGATTTCCAACGGAGTAAGCATAGTCCAAGAATCTATTGACGCCGTCTCTAAACTCTTGGCTATGTCTTGGTAAACTCATCCAGTTCTTGGATGAATCCTGGGAAAACCTAATTGTTCATAGTGATATTACTATTAAACTAAAATTGATTATGGTCTTAAACACCAGCTAAAAACAATTTTCTTTTATCAAAATGGAATCTGAAACTTACTATATATGAACGGTTGCTCAATATAAAATATATAAAAAGAAATATTAAAAAAATGCTTTTATATTTTAAAAGAAATATTAATAATTCTTTTATTATTCTAAAAAGCTAACTAAATACAAACTAATCATAATTCTTTTATTATTCTAAAAGAAATATTAATAATTACTTTTGAAAAGATATATTTTAAAATAAAAATGCTTTTATATTTTAATTTTTTTAATTAAACAATCAGTATTTTCTTACATAAAAAAGTGCAAAAAAATAACATAAACATATAAAAGCAAATAAGTATAAGATAGAAATATCTTACGAAGTCATGCCGCAACAATTTGCTATATATGCACAATTTGCACTTAGTGTTCATCAAAGATCCGTAAATATTTTTTTATCAATCTCCTTCAAGAAAAAAAAATCAGAGATTAGTGTAACAGAAATAAATAAAAAAACACACAATAAAATGACCACAACGACTTTTATATATATTCTCTCTTTGATGGTTGAGAAAATTATTAGAAGCATATATGTGTCAAACACTTTATGCTCGCCAGAGAGTTTAATTTCATGTCACATGGATGGGATTTGAAGATAGCATTCATTCATTCATATCTTTTCAAAATTATATTAAACCTTAGCTTGTTAATAAACATTAGAGTAATTTCAAAATTATATCTCATGTCTGTATCATGGATGAGAGAAAAAGAAGACAGCGACCACTATTTCTGGCTTGAAGAAGGTACCTACCTACCTAATTATCCCATCACTTACTCAATTTCAACCTACCTATTCCTATAATTCATTTTATTACTCCTCCTCTTCGCCTAAATCAAATCAGATATATATATACATGCATCACTGTTAATTGTTTTACCGAAATTGGAAACAAAGAGAACCAAACTGCACTAAAAATTTTAATCAATATAGCTGCTTGTTCATTTGGAAGCAAGATCATAAAATATACTTGATCCTGTTATCTTAAGCTCTCAGCATTGAACGATTCTAAATCTTTTACTATACTATACGAGATCTTAGTTGTTTTATATAATCATTGATTACTTTTCCTTTACCGATTACATTGTTTATTAGATGTATATATAGTTGATTAAAACTCACAAATTCAAATTAAGTGACATCATTAAAATTTAAAATTCCATATTCTGGATCTTCACAAGCATCAAAGCGGCGGGTCTTGCTATTTTCAAGAAAAGGTCAGTTGCAGAAATGTTTATTAACAAGCTAAGGTTTAATACCAACTTCTGCATTAGAAACAAAGCCAGCATTATACTGAGAAAAATGATTTAATAAGTTAAATTCTTCACTTTCTATTGAGAATCACATGAACATACTATATCAGCTCCAGAAAAAGAGGGGAGGAAGAAAAACAGACAGAAAAAATTACAGCACAGTGTATAGATTCACATAATTTAGAAAAACACGTTTCAAAAACTAGTCCAATAAGTACATGATGAAGATTGATCCATCCATTTCAAGATAACCTCCATTATGACCATTACCTTAATTAATTCAGAAGCTCATAATCTTAAGCCAAAGATATTCACTATTCTCACCTTGTAGTGATGTGTTTCTTGGGAATGATCGATGATTTTTAGTTGTTTTGTAAGCCTCCGAGAGAGTTGCCACTGTAGCTTGTGCAGCAGAATATGCAACCTCTGATCCAACCAAAGCTAACAAAAAAGCAGCCTGCAAATTTGAATAAGACATGTTACATAGTTAAATAGAGATTCTAAAGAAATTATTTTGTGAATCACATAGGCGATTCAATAGTGGCAGAAAAGTAGTAAATGTTATTTAAGTTAATCATCATCCCCCCCCTTCACAAGCTCCCTCCCCTGGCCATAACCCTCCATATACTCCAATAGTCCCACCAAAAACTCCATTACCACCGTATGTTACTCCCACACCACCACAAGCTCCTTCCCCTGGCTATACTCCAATTATTCCACCATATGTTACTCCAACTCCACCGCAAGCTGCTCCTTCCCTTGGCCATAACCCTCCATACACTCCAATAGTTCCACCAAAAACCGCTCCTTCCCCCGGCCATAACAATCATCATCCTAACCATCCATACACTCCAATTGTTCCATCAGGAACACCAAGATCATCACCTTCTCCATATGTACCAACACCAATTTCTCAACCACCTTATCATACTCCAACTCCACCACAGGCTCCTTCCCCTGCTCATAACAACCATCACCTAATCCTCCATATGTTCCATCACCAACTTCTCAAGCTCCTTCGCTTGCTACCCACAACAACCATCACCCAAACCTTCCAAAAATACCATCACCACCCAAACCCTCCAAAGTAACAACAGGAATGCTATTTGCGTGACCTAAACTTGTCAATAGGAAGGATATGTAAACAGGTGCTAAAATAGAGCAGAAAAAAAAACGGTAGAATCATCAATACCTGCAGAAGAATGCCAAAAACGAGAATCTCACCAAAACCACGAGCAGTGATAATCGAACAGCGACTGGCGGTGATGAACGCGAGCAGAGAGGATTGAAGCTCGACAAAAAGAGAAGTAGAGGATTGAAGCTCAACAAGCAGATGATCGAATCTCAACGAGTAGAGAATCGAAGCTCAACGAGGAGAGGAGCAGAGGATCGAAGCACATTGACGAGCAGAGAAGATCGAAGCACATTCACGAGAAGAAAAAATCGAAGCTCATTAGCGAGCAGAGATTGAGATCGAAGCTCAATAAAGAAATGCGCGTCATCATCGAATGGATTGAAGAACAACAGAGGAACGAAACATTTGGAATGGATTGAGGATTTTGTGATTTTATTAATTGAAATATTTTAGAAATTTTGTTAGGGTTGTGGTTTTAGGAACGAAACATTTTGGAATGGATTGGGGTTTTCTTCTCCCTCTTTTTCTCTTTCTCTGTACAATATAGTTTATTTTTGTTTTTTAAAAAATATTAAAAAATTTTAAACAACACTTTGAAACGTGAAGTTTAAAATAAATCTAAAGGCAACTTTTAAAAAAAATAATATATTATTTTTATAATATTTGTTTTTGTATATTTAATATAGCAACATTTGATAAGTGTAATATATAAATATTATAAATGCTGTTTGTTTAATTTATTAAAGCAACGTTTTTTATATGTTTTTTAAATTGATAAAAAAAACACTTATTAACAAGGTGTTGTATTAGCTTTATTTTTTTGCAATAAATTTTAAGTGATGCTTTTAACCACTTTAGACAACACTTTTTAAGAGTTATTTATCGCACATGTTGCAATAGCTCAAAAATGTTGTAGTGAATACTTTAATAGATTGCATATTTTAAATAATAGGCAACACTTATATATAAGGATTGCATATTCAAAAGACTAGACAATGTTTTAAAGAGTTATATATTCAAACTATTAGGTAACACCTCAAAAAGTTGCACTTTTAAACAAATAGGCAATGCTTTAACGAGTTGTATTTTCATAAGAAAAGACAATACTTTCTAATAGTGGCTGAAACATGATAGCAAAAACAACAGGTTGAAAGCGTTGTCTTAAACATAGCTCTGAAACGTTATTCATTTTTAAGAAAAGACAACGCTTTTTAGAGATTGTCTTCAAAACCTTTGCTTTTGAAGCAAAAAAATATTGCCTCTAACTTAAGGCAACGACTGCATCTGCAAGACTTCAAAAATATTGTCTCGGGTTCAAATGTGTTACTATTAATAAAAAACAACTTTTTATTAATTTTTAGACAATACTTTTTAAATGTTGACTCAGATAAAATAATATCATAATAAAAATTGAAAATTACTGTAATTTAATTAAGTAGATTACTTAAATATACTTGTTGATTAGATTAATTAGTAGCGAAAGGAAACACTAAACATATTACAACAACTTATAAGTAGTAAAGACTAGCTTCGAATAAAAAAAATTAAGAATTCTGCTAGGGAACCAACTCATCAATATCTGCCAATTACCAGCCAATTCAATTGGGCTGACTCCAAAGCCCAAATGACCAAAAAATCATCTACCCAAATATCTAACGTTTACCCTAATTACCATGAAGAATTCAACCGCGGCTCTCTTCTCTCCAGCTCTATACTATCGTCGAGCTTCTTCCCTATGGCGGTGCATTCTGGGTCTCGCCCCCTAATTGTCTTCTCTTCCACCACTAACCCCAATTAGCGCTGTCCAGTACTCCAACAAAGAAGCCGCTGCCATCGCATGCAAGGAAGCCATCCCCGTCGACCGTGACTCTACTTACTGCCGCCTCTGCATCGAAGCTAGTCGAATACACCATCGCGGACTCGTCTTCTCCGGTAGGTGCATCAACAACGTCCACTGCCTTTGGCATTCATCACACAGTTGTGAGGGCCGGCGTTGTCGTCAGGACGCCCCTGGTTTCCGTCTCTGTCGCACGCTGCTTCACATGAACCACCTCATTTGAAGCTGACAGGTCAGTGCATGTTAGGGTTTCATTGGAAATTGGATGTTGCTAATCTATACTAGAGTTCAGGAACTGCGGTTGTTGTCAATTTATGTTTAATTTTGCTGAATTCACCAAGATGTTCTCCATTTGGGTAGTATATTGTTAGGGGTTTAAGTAATAGAAGATGCTTTTGTTCTGTTTCTGGTTTTAGAAGAATGTATATTGGTTCCTGTGTGAAGATATTCTGATTTTTTGTAGATTGATAAATGGATTTGTCTCTGATTTTAATTGTTGGATGTTTCTAATCATGCGAATTAGATATTTATTTTTGTTGAGTATGCATATGATTTAATTACAATGTATTGGATATTGCTTTTTGTTGTGAATGGATGGTTCTTACTGAATGATCATGGATGTTGTTTTTACCATAAGATTGTTGTTTTTTTTAAAAGATTAGTTCTGATTTAACTTAATTTTGATTTATTCGAAGTTCGGTGTGAATTTAATCATATGAAATTGATGCAAGAAATTTAACAACAAAAATGATATTTATGAACGAAAATGCAAGTGTTTTGTTAGTTTGTGATATGTTAGCTTCTTTAAATTTGCTATAGAACTGTTTTTTCTGTTCAATGGGTGGACGCTGCTAATATTTATACTATTAGTTTAATGATCCTTGTTTTGATTGATAATGCGTGCACATGTTGCACTAGGTTCTTTTTAATGTGGTTTGTGAGTTTGGGATAAAAATTAGACTAGAGTTAGTCTAATTTTGTTAGATTTAAAGTTCGGTTTGAGTTTGGACATTTAAAAATTATGCAAAGAGTGGAATCCATTATAATGTATACATGTGATGATGTTACCGTTTGAGACACTTTTGATATATTTTGAGACTTTTCTTTGTTACATTTGTGGATTTTTATAATACTTGAAGAATCAGATGTATTTTATTTTGGACCTATTTAGTATCTTTCTTCTTGTAGGCAACTTGAATGTTTATGCAAAAATTTTTGTCGCATATTTCTTATGTTAAACTAATAGAGGTATCTTTTTTATACTAAATAGATGATTCTTTTAAAAAAATAATCATTTAAGAAGGGAATTAAATTTGAAGTAAACTAACCTATATTGTACTTATTGATTCAATTGTTGTGACTTATGAACATTTTTATAGTTAATATATAATAGACATAGATGGCTATTCATTTGTTGCATACACCTTGATCATAATTGCTTTGTTTTGCTTTCACTTTTCAGGGCCATCCTGAAGAGCCGAGCGCAATATGCAAAAATCTACCTCAGATGTTTCTTTTGTTAAAGAAATGAATGTTTCTTTTTATACTAAATGGATGATTATCTGAAATGAATCATCAGTTAAGATGGAAATTAACTTTGAAGTAATTGAACGCATATTGTACTTATTGATTCAATTGTTGTGACTTATAAGCATTTTTATAGTTAATATATAATAGACATAGATGGCTATTCATTTGTTGCATACACCTTAACAACTTGATAATAAATTTAATTATGGAAGTAACACTAGATCATAAGTTCATCGTTAAGTAGTACTAAGTAGTATGTTGTGTATGTGGACTCAGTTTTAATTTGATAAAAATTGTAACTCCAAAATTCAAGTGTAATAACTGCAAAAAGCAAACAGTGGATAAAAAGAAAACTGTCAAAACACTTTGATTGCTTTTGAAAAAGTAAATAACTAGATATTGTTGTTCTTTTCCTTATCCTTTTTTTTTCTTCTTTAAATTTTGTTAAACAAGCAACAAAACAAATACAAAACTTTTTTCCTTCTTTTGTGATACTTGTATTCACTATCAATTGAATCATCTCTGCAGTAAAGAATAAATATAAGTAACTTCTGTTAGGTAACTAATTATTTTTACAAAGATGTAAGTGGATGTTACTTCTAGCAAGCATTAGGATGTTCCTTTTTCATATTAAATAGATGTTACTTTAACAGAAGTCATGTGAATGAAAAATAAAAAAAGCTTATCCTACATAAGTAAATATAAATTTGTCATCATGCTAAAATACAATGAAAAGAATCATGATATTCATTCAACTTATCCATACAATTTGCAATACTGTCGATACAGGAATTCATCACGACCAAAAGTAATACAGAAAGAATCATCCATTTAGTGTAAAAAAATATCTATTTATTTAACAAAAGAAACATCTGACATAAACTTTATATTTTGTTAGAGGGGGTGAAGCTACATCGTTTAGAAAACGGGTATATCATTACTATACAACTAGCTAAACAAAGAATAACTTTCTAGTTGCTACACTTGGATCACGTCTCTTTCACTTCATCTAATTTATCAACTGTTTCAAATTCCTCTTCGATCAGTTCAAATTTATCAATTATTTTAAAGTAGACTTTCTGCAATCATCCATCTGCAACCACAAGCAAAGACACATACGCAGTCATAAGCAAAGAAATATCTATCTAAAAAATAAAGAAACAGCCATCTAATGACAATTATAAAAACCAGTGCTGTAGAAGAGTTCAATAGGCTTGCCTACAAGGTTTGTTGCAATCAAAGAGGTCCAGTTTTGTCAAGAAAATCCATAAATTGGGCAGCCATCATTCTGAACCGCATGGGGAAGCCGAAGATAAGGCCATTAGCTCCATTGGGCATCTCAGGTTCAATGATTGGTACATCACTCTTTGGTGGTGCATTCAACTTATAAAGCACTCTATTTGGTAGTGTCTCAGGTACCTGCTCATATTAATATCATTTTTTTCAAATAAAAAAGTTTGACTCAAATGGATATTTTGGATATATATACTGGAAATGGAAATCCATATGGTTAGGAATGATATCATATATTTATATGGTAAGTCAAAAATATTAGTTAATTAATTAATACATGTTTGCCATAGTTTGGTCTCAACACCTTGTACAGATTCTACACCTCTCTTTATTTGTCTTGTTAGTTGCTCCACATACTTATACATCCAGTAGTAATGGTCAAAATAAAAGAAATAATGTTGTTCTTTTTTGTAAATAAAGCTGTAAAACTAAAAAAGAAAGGGAAAAACTGATTTTATCACTCATTGTAAATTAATCTTGTATTGAAAAAGAAAGTTTCATTTCATCAATCTTGTCTTACACAGTTATGGGTGAAAATATGTAAAGTATAAGATCAAAACTGACTTCACTTTCTTATAAACAGTGCAGAATCAAGTTTGGCAATATAAGATAGCTTAAAAGAAGATGAAAGTTACATGATCACAAATCACAAAATGACATCAACCCCTTTAATGGAAAATACTTAATTCTTGAAATTTTTATATATCAATTTCATATGTAAAAGCATATATTCTAATGGCAAAAGCAGTAATCTAACACAAGCAAGCACATAAAATCTTCATCTCTAAATATCTTGATTATGCTTCCAATTCAAATCAAAACATTCATTAGTCAAATTTAGAAGAATGAATTATACTAAATTGAATCCTGATTACTAAAACCTAATAAAGAAGGCACGGAGAACCTTAAGCAGAAAAGAAATAAACTGTATAAAGAAAGAGTAACACTAAAAAGAAACTACTAATTATCTCAAAAAGAAATATCCAACACTATAAGAGTTTAATTCTCATAACAATATTGAGTAAGAACATCCAAAAGAAACATTCATAATAAAAAAACACAAGTTAAACTAAAACTCAGATGGGAAGAAAAAAAAACCCAGATTGCTGGAGAGGAGACGCGGTTGTCAATCGAGGTACACGTCAAGGCGGAGGTTGCTGCGTCGTCGGTGGTTGCTGCGGCAGTGGAGGAAGCCGTGATGGCAACAGTGTACGGAGGTGGCTGCGACGCGAGAGGACGAGGCAACGGAGCTGTTTCTGATTTCCTTTGTAACGGAAGAGAGGCGGCTGTGGGGTGTCGCCTAACAGCGCGGCTCTGGGTGTCGCAGTGGCTGTGCGAATTGGAGAGGAGTGTGGACAACGTGATAGGAGTGGGAGAGAAAAAGAAGGGGCCGGGGAAGGGTTTCTCTGTACGCGGCTATAGAAATTAGAGAAAAGGAAGAGTTTTTACTTTTTACAGTTTTTAATTAAGATTTATTTAATCAGCTATTAATTATTTAAATTTAAATTTAAAAGTTTAAAATTAATTATTAAATAGAGTTGTTTAAAAAATTGGCTGATTATAGTTGGCTCCATATACTTTTCCAAAAATTAATTATAGTAACTTTTAATTTAGTAAAAAACGTTTTCAAACAAAAAACAAAAAATTTTGCACAAATTTTATCTTGCATGCGTGGGTGTGTCTAGTAGAAATGACGAAAAATGAAAAGAAAAGGCAGTTAGTGTGTAACTAGATTGATTATTAGGTTGTTATCATTATGGTTAAGGCATTGTTACTAGTTACTACTAGTTAGGTAGGTATTAGGTAGTATTAACTGTCCTAGTAAGAGATAAAGATGGTATATAATAGTGGATAATATCATGAAAATATTATCATTGTTTTCATGTAAAGATGTATCTTTTTTGTCATTGGATGATAAATTATAGGATTTGATTTGATATGCTATAAAAGTGTTACTTTTTTTTTAAAGTATGGCCAAACAAACAAAACATATTTTTAACACAAAACTCTTCATAAGAAGATTAACATCTTCATTTGAGTAAGTGCCTACTATATATATATATATGTACAGTTGTGCTAGTGAGAGATATAAATGGGAATATGGGATTATCACTCACAAATAGCTAAGAGAATATACAATACTATTCATCAACTTTACCTTTGAGTTTTTCATATGTTCATCTCTCTCTCTTCGTTTCTCAACCTCAAGTGCCGTATAGCAACTCATACCCACCATCACCAAGTGCATCCTTCGATCAACCAAAAACTTATGACTGACATTGCCTGCTGGTATCTAGACTCATATGCCAAACATCAGGAGCTAAACAAGTTTTTGTTGATGCTAACGGTCAAAGCACATCATGCATCATTCATCTATTCTTTCATAAATACCAAAATATATGCTTTCAATTCAATAATCTTTTGCATGTACCTTGATAGGAGTTATGGTGTGATCAGCATAAGCGTGCAAGACTTGATTGGTTCTATTATTCTGTTAAGATCTGATGATGAGTCAGCACAAGTCACTCTTCTCTTTTTTGTTATTCAGTTAGTTAGAAGCTAATAGTAAGTTTTAGAAAGTTCAATTCTCTTAGTCATTCTATATATAAGTAGCAAATCACTCCTTGTATTAGATGATTCTGGTCATTTTTTTTACTAGTTTAATAAAATTACTTTCCACTCTTCTCTTCTTCATCCTCTCTTCTATCCGTCTTCTTCTTCAATTTCACCCTCTGATATTTGATATCTTCATGATATCAGAACTTATGGTACCACAGCTTCCGAAGTTCTAAGTTACAAGAGTTCACAAGTAGATCAAAGCTAAGTCACAATGGCTCAAGAATTCGTAGCAACATCAATTTCAATGAAGCTAGATGAGGATAATTTTCTACAATAAAAAGACCAAGTAATCTCAACAATGGAAAGAAATGATATGCTGAGTCATGTTATAGGAAAAGAAATTCATCAACAGTATACAGTTATAGAAGGTGAAACAAATGCAGCATTGAATCCACAGTATCAACAATAAAAAAGACAAGATGCTCTCCTCAAGTCATGACTCTTGGCCTCGATGAGCAAGCCTTTCACCACAGCTGCGTTTACACGCATCAAGTCTGGAAGAGGTTGGAAGATTACTTCGCCTCTTAGATCAAAGCAAAGGTAATGCAACTGAAACACAAACTCAGTACTCTTTAGATTGGAACTTCTGTGACTGAGTATGTACTTTCAATCAAAGGCACAATTGATGCACTAGCTTATGTAGGAGAGTCAATAAATGAGAGTGATCATGTAAATGTAATTTTGCATGGCCTAATTGAAGAGTATTTCTCAGTTTATACTTTTGTGTTAGCAAGATCTCAAAGTATAACAGTTCCTGAGTTAGAAGCACTGCTGCTTGCACATGAGAGCATGCTTGCAAGATTCAAGAAACTAGAAGTGTCTGTGTAAGCAAACATAGATCAATTTGCTAGAGGAGGCTTCAGAGGTGGATTTCGAGGAAAAGGAGGAAGAATGTTTAGAGAAGACAAAGGGTTCTTCAATGGAGGCAGGTCAATACAATATCAGATGGTGCAAGATCAAACAAGTGATGGACAATTTGCAAACGGAAGGGGACAGTATGGTAGAGGAGGCAGGATGAACAACATGAGAGACTATATATATGAGAAACCACAGTGCCAGGTGTGCAATAAAATAGGACATACAACAAGAACTTGTTTGGTATAGGTACAGTGAAGACTCATATGAAGATGATTATGGAGGAGAAGGATACAACAGTGAAAGCAACCAGGTCTCTCAACAGATCTCTCAACAGGTCTCTCAGCCTAAAGCTAATTTCTGTAATATTTCAGCAACACAAGCAACATTTTAGGATCCGATTTGGTATCTTGATTCAGAAGTTACACATCATATGACTCACAATTAGCAAAATTTGTTAGAAAAAGAGGAGTACTATGGAGATGAGCAAGTCATAGTTGGTAATGGAACAGATTTGCAAATTTTCTTTGTTGGTTATTTGTGCATTAAATTTGATTTGGGCTTTAGATTATTGTTCCTTAAAAAATTACTATGTGTGCCTGAAATTACAAAGAACTTGACGAGTGTATATCAGTTCTGCTGTGACAATTATGTCTTCTTTGAATTCCATGATGATAGGTGCTGTATAAGATCTAAAGAAACAAAAGAGATTGTTGTTTAAGGCATTATTGACAAAAGTCTTTATAAATTTGCAACTCTTCAAAGCATATAAACACCAGAAGCTTACATCACTTCAGTAGAGAATAAGGATGATTTGCTGATTTGGCATGCTAGATTAGGCCATCCAAAGCATAGTATTGTATCAAAAGTTCTAAAAACTTGTCAAATTTTATTTCTTGTAACCAAAATTAACTGTTCAGCTTGCTGTGTTGGAAAATTCCACCATTTACCTTTTTCTACTTCACAAATTATATACAAACATTCTTTAGAGTTTGTATATTCAGACATTTGGGGACCAGCATCCATTTATGACAATAATAGAAATTGGTACTTTGTAAACTTCATTGATGCATTCTTAAAATTCACATAGCTATATGTAATCAAGAGCTCAATTAAAATTAGTATTTAATCACCTCCAACAAATGGTTGAGTTGCAGTTACATACAAAATTAAAGATGTTACAAAGTGATAATGCTGTTGAATATGTGAGTTTATCAAAACTGTTACATAATAGAAGAGTTATTACACTACAACATTTTAGGTCTATGGTCAGGATTTTTTTGGTCACAGTAAAAAATCGTGACCATAAAAGGGTCTATGGTCACGATTTACAGGGGTGACCTAAAGGGGTCTATGGTCACGGTTTTTTAGGGTGACTAAAAAGGGTTTATGGTCACAGTTTTTTTAAAAAATGGTGACCTAAAGAGGTCTATGGTCACGAGGTCTATGGTCATTTTTTTAGGGTGATCTAAAAGGGTCTATGGTCACTTTTGGGGGGGGGGAGGGAGGTGATCTTGAATGGTCTATGGTTACGGTTTTTCAAAAAAGGATGACCTAAAAGGATCTATGATCACGGTTTTGGAGAGTGACCTAAAGGGGTCTATGGTCACGGTTTTGGGGGTGACTTAAAATGGTCTATGGTCACAATTTTTCACCGTGACCAAAAGACATCTATGGTCACGGTTTTGAGGAGTGACCTAAAAGAGTCTATGGTCACGATTTTACAAAAGAGTGACTAAAGGGGTCTATGGTCACAGTTTTTTAGGGTGACCGAAAGGGGTCTATGGTCACAATTTTTAAAAAAAGGGTGACTTAAAAGGGTTTATGATCACGGTTTTGGGGCTTGACCTAAAGGGGTCTATGGTCATAGTTTTGGGGGTGACCTAAAATGATTTATGGTCACGGTTTTGAGGGGTGACCTAAAAGGGTCTATGGTCATGGTTTTGGAGAATGACCTAAAGGTATCTATAGTCACGATTTTAAGGGGTGACCTAACGAGGTCTATGGTCACGGTGTTTCGAAAAAAGGTGACCATAGAGTACCTATGGTCACGGTTTTGGGGGGTGACCATAAAGTACAATTTTTCAATTTTTTTTTTGAAATCCCTCACTCGTCGTTCTTCCCTTAGGAGAAAAGGGTGAAGATAACCCTTGGTGCGAAAATCCTCATTCCTTCTCTCCAACCACGCACCTTCCTCCCCGTCATGCACAGTGCCAGCTCTGGTCGTGTTCTAGCCCCTCTCATCATTCGTAAGTCACCAGCTTCTTCCTCGTGATCGTCAAAGCGTCGTCTGTCACCAGCCCCTCTCCTCTTCGCATCAGTCACTAGCATGGTTCTGAAAATCGGACTGGACCGGCCAGTCGGATCGGTCCAACCGTGAACCGATAAGTTTTATGGTTCGATTCTTTAAGTAAAACCGTTGATTCAAAAATTGGATGCAAACCGTTAAACTGGCTGGTCAGACCGAATTGGAACCCGGCCGGTTCAAATGAAACGACGCCATATCGCTTAGAGAACATTTAGAAAGCATGCCAGTGCCCCCCAGTCCTAGAGCCTCCTTTCTTCCTTCGATCTCCTTCCTTCTCCCCAGTCCCCAAAGAAAAAAATAGAAGCCCTAGCCTCTACCATCGCCGCGTCTGTCGTGTTCAACCCTAGCCGATTTTGTCAAAAACCAATGAACCGGCAGTTTTTAATAACCGGCGGTTTTGCTGGTTAAAAATTAAAAAAAAAAAGTGAAAAACCTTAATCTAACCCAGAGTCCCAAAGTTCCCCCTACCTTACTCTCTCTCAATCTCACTCAGCCTCCACTAGAGAGTCCAGACTCCAGAGACAATGAAGAACTCTCTCACATTCAGAAAGAAACCACCGACCACTGCCACTTCCACCGCATGGTTGTTGCCACGATTGCTGACTCATCCCCCTCCCCAACCCACACTCTCACTCTCTCTCATTGAAAGTCTGAAACGGGCAAAGGAGAGAACGCGGCGCCTCAACCTTCTCCCTCTCACCGCACGGTCGCCGTCTCGTCGCCGGCTTGTCTGCGTTGTCTGTAGCTCCATGCACGTCTGCTGCCTCCATTCGCGTTGCGTATTCTCTGCGCTGTCACTACGTCTGCCATCTCCCGTGCCTTCACTGCAACCGGATCCAGAATCGACTCCAACAAGAAGATGGCCAAGCAAGCAGAAACGAAGAGGAGCATGAAGGAGATGGTGATGAGGCTAAAAGTACAGAGCATGATGAAAACCTTGTTGGATCTGTAAGCGACAATAAGGATAAGTCTATTTCTGTGACTATCATTGACCCTGATGTCCTCAATTGCTGCATTTGCTATGAATCCTTGACTTTTCCTATTTTCCAGGTTAGTTTCCCCCTTCAATATTCAATTCGGGCTTAAGGAATGATCAAAATTGTTATGTTAGAAAGGAATCATCATAATCAAAACTATTTGAGACTGGAGAATAAATAATTTTAAGGTTTGAAAACTTAATTTGTTTCTTTGTTTATTATGAGGTTATTACTAACTGCAATGTTCTTTGACTGTTTTAATTTGTTGACTCATGATTTCGATTTTGTTTTTCTTTTTATGATTGTGGTTGTTTTTTCATGATTGTTATTGTTTAGGGTTGATTGATGCTGTTTAAAATTGATTTATTTTATGTAGTTGTTATTTTGTACCTTGTGAAAATATTGATTATTGATTGATTCTATTTTGATTATTGATTAAAATATGCATATAGATTTTTTTAGAAAAGTGAGTCCTTTTTTCTTTTTCCAAAATGAATATTGATATTTACGTTAATATGCTAATCCTATGAAGTTTGATTAAAATGCAGATGTGATACGGCTGTAGTGGCAAAAGTAATGAATGCCACACTTGTTCTTCCTTCCCTTGATTATAGATAATGTTATTTTTATTATGTCAAAATAAGATATTATTGTAGTAGTATTAACTAATTTTATATCTATCTTTGTATTAGTTATCTTTAGAATTTAAGATTTGGTTATTCTTGAAATGTTAGTGAAGATATATATTTTAAAATTTTTAAGTTTTTTATTATTTTTTATTTTTTATTTATATAAAACCGGCTTTATCGGTTCAACTGATGATTTATTGGTTGAACTAATAAACCAATAAACTAGTAATCTGACTGATTTAATCACTGGTTTGATTCTTACAACTATGGTCTAATATGATTTTGTTTTGCATGTTAATAAAGCGGGTGCTAAGCTTTCATATGATAAAGTGGCTGAAACAAAAGTTCTCGAGCATTGAGAAGGAAGAATAGCAATACCAAAAATAATCTATCCTGGCAGAGTCTAAATTGTATTACTCTCACACCTATGGAACAACTCTGTTAATAGTGTCTACTTAGTATTAGTGTATATATCACCGTATAAAACTGAGATTGAGACAAGTGTATTCACTCAACTATATTCATATGTTAGTTGGTTACTTTAATCACAACTTATCTTAATTGTTGAATAAAAAAAAATAAATTTTTAGTTTATTTATCAGTTTACAATAATAATAATCA
>NC_029791.2:13442334-13443075 GCF_000816755.2 Arachis ipaensis | reverse complement strand
ATAAGATAAAGTAAAATTTAAAAATTTATAATTTGACATTGTATTAGTAAAAAAAAGACACATGATTATGTTCATTCTCACTCTATACACTACAAAAGACATGGAGCATGGCGACAAAATAAGTATACAGAAGAATTAGTCCTTTGTGTGCTACAACATCAGCGGCCACTGCATTAAGAAATGCCGCTAAATTGGACTTTTATCATAATTCAATTTTTTTATTCCCGCCCCTTTTTATTTTATAACCATTAATTAATTTCTCCCAATTTTGCAGAAATCCGAGAAGTGAGATTGGTAGCGCACGAAATATTGCCGTTGCTGCTCCACTGTGCATTACTGCTGTCGATCCATCCTCCTCTCTTCGGCGTCAAGCTTTCGCCTCTCCTCCACAGTTCCTGAAACTAACCCATACTCCATCATCCACGGTGCGCGAAATTCTTAACCTTCGCTCCACCCTGTGCTTCTATATGGTTGTCGAGTTGCGCGGCTGCCATTCGTACTTCTCTCACCATTCGTACTTCTCTCACCAGTGTCGAATGTGCTAAAAGCTCAATTCAAATCACAATTTCTTATATTGATAAAAGAGTTGATAAAAAAAATTAATTTTAAAATGAAGAATATATATCACGCATTCGTACTCTTGAAGGAAAAAAGTATTTTTAATAAATTAGGTATTTATATCAAATTTATATTATTTGTTATAGATATAATATATGTTTTTTTTATATCAGTTTAAATTTG
>NC_029791.2:13421454-13442247 GCF_000816755.2 Arachis ipaensis | reverse complement strand
GGTACAAAACAAAATAATAGTTATAAATTATTTTATTATTACTTTCATTGCTACGTGTGAAACACCTAGGAATCCTTCAATTATTCCAAATATATATCATGATATCACACGACTAATTATTAAGCGGTGGCAGTGGTGGCTAATAACTTAAGAAAAAGTGTATGAATCAATTCTAAATCAGGTAAAAATAGAACAACTTAATTAATTATAAATATAGTAATTAATTTTATTTATTTATGATTTAAAATATTAATTATTAAATATTTTATCACATTTAAATTAGGAGAAGATATGTTTAATATTATTGCAACGTAAATTACAAAAACTGATTTAATTAGCTTCTGTTTCTTCATCTTTTTTTTCTCTTTAAATATCTAAAATATGATAAATCAAAAAATAGATTTAAAATCATCTAATTTACAAAAAAAATTTTAATATCTAATATAAATAACATCTACATAAAAATTTTAAATTCATTCATAGACATTTAATTAATTTTTTACTGAAACCACCATCTTAGTTTTCTAGCATTATTGATAACTTAAGTGGTCAAATTGAAGGTCCCTACGTAAAATTAAAGATATCATCTAGAAGGAACCATGCATGATCAAATTTGGAAAAAAAAATATATAAAAAAAAAAGTCAAAAGCCATTGGTCAAATGCTCAAGTGCCACGAAATTATTGCGTTTCAATTCGTGCATTACATTTTCACTAGTAATTCGTACATGTGTTACCACAAGCATGCAGGCAATCAAATTCAAGTATACTTATATAGTCCTTGATTTCAAAGTCAAAATTTATTTATCAGTTTCATGCATACGTGACATTGGCTCGGAGACTCCTATATTATATAATATACGTACAATCATACATGTCGAAACGGATTCCGTAGACTCGTAGCATGTCATATACGAATTGCGTCAAGGGGGTAAAATCAAAAGACTCTCGTTTCTTCCGGCTTTGAAGAGGCATCTTCAATTCCTTCGACCTTTTGAACCTTCGTTATAAGGATAAATGATAGAAGACTATGTTTAGTCCTGCCAACATCTATCTGTGAGTATTCAACCCGATTTAATTCGATCGGGTAAGATTGTCAATTCGATCTGTTGCGAGTAAGATTGGGCAGAGGCGGAGCTAGGTGATAGAAAAGAGGGGCGATGACTCCCATTAATTTTAATTTTTTACATATAAATTATATGTAAATTTCAGTTTAGCCTCTCCTTAAAATTTTATTTTAGTCTTAGTTTATTGTATAAATATTTTTGCTCTTCTTTAATATTTTATTTAGCTCCGCCCTTGGGGTTGGGTGCGGAGCAAGTTGGCCTGCGAAGCGGGTAGGGTGTGGGTTGAGTCTCAACCCTACCCGTATTCCCCATAATATGTGTTATATATGTTTAAAAATGTTATATATGGGAGTTGAACCAAGGACCTTAAGTATGTGCAAAAATTTTTTAGCCATTGAATTAAAATTATAAATTTGTAAAGTTTGCTCATTTATTTTTATAAAACGTATTTTTCAATTTGTATTGTTTGAATACTTGTGTTATTTGAATGCTAATGGGATAACTTGTGTTATTTGATGGTTATGTTGTGTATAAGATACTTGTGTTATTTATGAAATACTTATGTCATTATAATGTTTCTTTTTTGTCAACCCGCATGTAGAGTCGGATACTCGCGGATTGAGTGCGGGTAGGGTTAGGATTGGGTATTTATCAACTCACGGGTAGGATAGGGTTGAGTGTTGGTAAAAAAACTCAACCCGCGGGTAGGGTTAGGGTTGGGTTCAAACCTACCCTACCCTACTCATTGCCACCCCTAACTACATTAAGGAAAAGTCTAGGGGGCCAACAACTTTATTAAATTCTGGTCAGCATGTAACTAGTAAAAAAATAATAATTCTATACTATTTGATGAAATCTCACACCATTAAAAACTTTATTAATAACTATTTAATAACTACAAATCACAAAAATTACTGACCTCCTAACAATGCTTTTTTTTAATATTTGTGTAATCAATACCAAATAGTTATTACTTTAATTGATTTGTATGTAGTGTCATGTAAAAATTTACATGATTAAATTTTGCATTTCTACATCAATAAAGTTGGTTGAATTATTCTCTCTCAAAAGTTATATAAACCCATGTGTTTTATATATTGGTTGATAGTCTAAAGAATCATTCTATACTTTCAAATCCATACATAGAAAAAAAAATATTCACTTTTTTTAAAACAAAATTGGCCATTTGTTTTGGTCTGATTATTGTGATATAGATTAAAGCTTACCCAAACTGCTTAATTATGAGAAGCACTTGACGTAGAAAATCATTCATATTGTGCTTCTAGAAAATCATTCATAGGAGATTTATGCTTTATTCTTCTTGACGTTAAAGTCCCACCTAATTAATTTGGCTGACTGTGAAGAACACTTGGTAAATCTAAATTAGCAGAAAACGTTGTGGTATCATGTCTCATATTAATATCTATGTTAGAAAATCCAATGTTTTCAAACGAGTCATTCAAATTAATAAAATCTCTATCAAGTTGTTGAATTCTTTCACGTGAAGTAGCAGCCGCTTTACCAGTAGCTCTATGGTGTGGAATTTATAACCCACAAATTAACCGCCAAGTGCACCGGATAGTACCAAGTAGTACCTCAAGTGAATGAGGGTCGATCCCATGAGGATTGATGGACTAAGCAACAATGATTGAATGATTTACTTAGTTAGACAAGCAGAAAAGAATATTTGGGTCTCAATTGCATTAAACAGTAAATTCAAAAAATCAGAAAGCAAGCAGTAAACGGATTGTGAAATATATGGAAAAAACAGTTAAGGTTTCAGAGATATTTATTTTCCGGATTTACTTTTCTTACCAACTATTTTAATCATGCAAGATTCAATTCATGGCAAACTATATGTGACTAAACCCTAATTTCTTAGACCTTTTTAGTCTCCTCTAACCTTTATCAACCGCCAATTCCTTGGTCACTTGATTCCAATTAGAGGGTTAAGTTCAAACTAGTTTATTTGCCACAGAAACCCTAATTATCCATATATAAGAGGATTATATGTCACGTATCTCGTTAAGTCTAGATAATTAGAAGTTTAGGAGAATTTGTTTTCAATCTGTTATTCATGCAAAGAGCTTTTCCAAGGTTTACAAGAACTCAATTAGAATAAGGGTCATACTTCCATTCCACCCAAATTCATAAGATGAAGAACGAAAACAACTCTTGAATTTAAAATCAATACATGAATTAAAATAGAAAAGTAATAGTATTAACCCATAGAATAAACAGAGCTCCTAACCTTAACAGTGGGGGTTTAGTTGCTCATGGTTTAGAGAGAAAACAAGGATTCTGAAAAACTGTAAAGTGCGGAATGAGGTTAGACTGAAGAGAAGAGCCCGAAGGGCTGAATCTTTTTTCCTTTTATATCTAATCCTAATTAATGTAAAATATATTTTCTAAAACTAAATAATATATTTTCCTATTTATAAATACAATAAAAGTTTAATCAAAATCAACAAAGATCTCGTGCAGGCCTTGAGGAGCATGGGGACCATTGCCTTTCATAAAGCTGGCGCCTAACTTGGGATGCTGAAGTTGGACTTGAGCCTGGCCGAATGGAATTGGAGGCTGATGGTTGTATTTGGCGCTTAACTAGGTGAAACCTAAGTTAGGCGCCACCTTAGCAGTGAACTCTTGAAGGTTTCCTCTTGTCTTGGCGCCTAACTTGGATAATCCCAAGTTAGGCGCCACCAATACAGCCTACAACTCAACTTACATTCTTTTTCTGGTGCCTAACTTGAGAAACTTGAAGTTAGGCGCCAGTATGACCGAATTGCTGGAGAAGAAGTGTATACTATTATACATCGTTGGAAAGCTCTTGAAGTTAGATTTTTAATGCCACTAGAATAACATCAATTGGACTTCTGTAACTTGAGTTATTCTTGTTGGAGTGCAGGGAGGTCAGAGTTGACAACATCATTCACTTTCTTCTCTTTTTCTACAGAAACTCCATATAATCCATCCGACTGCTACCTGAAATAAACAGAATTGCACATAACTCAAAGTAGTATTCATGGTGGCAAAAAGATAACTAAATCTTGATTAAACTTAACAATTCAAATGTAAATTCACTAGGAAAAGATAGAAAAGATGCTCACGCATCACTTTATCAGCTCCGAACAACTCCTTCAAAGTATCATAATGCTTAATTTGCATTTTTTTCCATTTTTCTGCATATAGTTTCTCCTGCATAAAGAAATGTTAAAGAAATTTTGTGACTAACTTGATCATTCGTATAAGTAATAAAAAAAGTATAAGATACCTTAATAAAGTCTTGCAACACTTCTTCTTCAGCTTCAAACTTTCTAGTAACAAGATTCCGCGCAAATCCACTTAAGTGATGAAATAAGTCATATGCCTGAACAAAATGATCTTTCAATGTCTTCATTCTATTCTTGATGTGGTTCTTTGTTATGTTCGGGCCTATTGCTATGCTCAAAGTCTTCACAGCCTTGGCATATGCTTCAGTTGTCCACGAGCCATCGTGTCGATTACCTTTCAATGCTTCTTCTGCTAATGCATTCAGCAGAACTTCATCCATCTCATCAGACCATCTTAAGTTGTCTTTAGAAGGTTGATTTGCTTCTGTTATTTTATTTCCTTTATTTGGCATTATTTAACCTGTAAAAATGTCCCTTAAAAAAATCTAATTAAACAATTCTGACTGTAAAATACATATATATACATATTCATATATATGAAACATATAATCACTCATAAAGTTTGATACACATTCTACATTTCAGCTGCAATATTATCTCGTAGCAATGCTGCATGTCTATATTCCTCATCACGTTGATTTGATTGTGATCTATCTATGTTGCGTTCTTGTAGCAATTCTCGGTCAACCGCATCAATTATAGATTGATCAACATCGAAACCAATAAAAAAGTTATGCAGTATATAACATGCCAAAAAAATATCTCTCATACTTTCAAATGAATAATAAGGTTCAGTGTCGCCAGCTATAATTGGGAATCTTTTCTTTAGAACTCTGAAACATCTTTCGATGACATTTCGTAATGAAGGATGGCGGTGGTTGAATAGTTCTTTCGGATTTTAGGACTAACGTACTGAATACTCTTTTAGGTGATACCGAACACCTCTATATGGTGTAAGTATCCTAGACTTTAGCATAAATCCAGCATTGTTTAGATAAAATTTTCCTACAACAGTTGCATACACAAATTAAAGTATAACATATTGTGTCTATGAATTTGAATTTATGTAAACAATTTTATAAATTACACTATCACAGACCTTCAGAAATTCGAAGTGGATATTCCCTACTAAGAGCATCTTTTAAAATTCTCGACTTAGAGGTAGTTCCTTCCCAAGCAGACAACACATAAGTGAATTTCATATCAAACCCGCAGGCAACTAACACATTTTGTGTGGGGTGATTTTTTCTTCCGCAAAAACGAGGGGCTTTCACCCTTGGTACCTTCACACGACTATGAGTACCATCTATGGCTCCAATGCATCCCTTTTTTAGAAAGTATATTGACATATTAACATAACCATTTTATGATTATTTCGTTGACAGTTACATAAAATTCACCAAGTAAATTAAAAGATTTAGTACCTTGAAAAATGGATAGAATCGACTATTATGAAGTATTGCATAAGGAACATCCTCACCAGACAGTTACTTGAAGAAGTCTCCTCTAACGATAAAATAGCATGTAGGACGTTGTGAAAGTGACGACAAATTATCTCCCCTAAGCGGTGAAAGAAAAAAGACATGGTTCTAGTTTTCACATTGTGCCCTATAATAGGTAGGAATTTAGCTACTTGCTCTTCAACCGTAGATCGAGTTGAATTCTTTACTCTACCAGTTTTTCTTAACTTTTGACACAATAGTTGAAATGCTTCAGGGCTCATACGTATGACATCTCGGCATTTGTTAGACTTCATTAACTGTATCATTAACTGAGTAAGCCTGTTTTCTCTTTCCAAGTTTTCGTCATTAATTTGCCTAGGCCTATATTGTGATAATAATTCCAAACTATACAATGCATGCACCGTAACACATGAAAGAGATGTGACACAAATATATTGTCTCTTTTCTAACTCTTCCCTGACACAAGTTAAGATTTGTATTGGTTCAGGTTGATATACGTCAGTAAAAGTGACTTGATGTACTTGAATTTCTAAGTCATGTATGACGTTCGTTCTATCTTCTAAATTCGCATATTCAATATTTTCGTTATCCATCTATGAAAATATAATGTTTAGAATGGACATATCGATAGTAAAAGTAAACAGAAAGTAACATATGTTGTTACATTCTAACAATTCATTTGTTGAAGAAAAAAAAAAACAAAACTAAATGCCACATATAAAAATATGGTTTCACCTTACGCAATATAAACATACCTTATTATGAGACACTTATCTCTGACTCCTAAATGTCAAACTCAATTCCAAAGCTCACGGTCATAAATAATAAACATATACTGTAAGTCACATGGTATATTAATTAATGCATTAATTTTCACCAAAATTAAGTGGACTTAGCTACCAACAACACTTAATAATTTAGACGGTAAAAAATTAAGTTAACCAAAGCAGGATTTACTATAGTTTATAAAAAAAATGGTTCAAGATACGTTGAACAAATGCTTTGTAAGTGCACCAATGAAACGAGCACAATATTTTGCTTAGCTATTTAGACATTAGTAACAACTAAACCATGAAAAATTAATAACAGATTTTAGCCACAGACAAGTAAGAAAAGCCATTTAATTTGAAGGACTTTTGTATAATTTGAATTTCATTATAAAAAGATGGATGAACTAAAATACTCATGATGACATTCAAAAAGATATAAGGTTCCAGCATGTATGTGCTATGTTCTATGTCCATTAATTTTTTTTAAATTCTATCAAAGATAGTAAAGAGAAAGAATGCCCAAATATTTTCTACCTATAATAATGTTATTTTTTTGTCATATCTTATTTTAATACAAAAATTTGAAATAAAACAATCATAGCACCTGAAGATAAAATCTAACCAGATGAAAAAATGAACATACTTCTAGATGAAAGACAAATAACAAATAAATATTTTTAGTATTAAATTCTTAATTTTTAATTATTTACCTTATAATTTATTAAGTATTTCAATTGCCTCGTTTCAATTTTAAAAAATTTAACTTAAAACGAAACTAACAAATCAAATAATAAATAGCAATTTACAAACAATTTCTAAAGATCAAAGGTGATATCGTACTTCCATATAGGTAGTCACAGTTAGTACCTTCTCTTTGAAGTTCGAACACAAAGTTTGAGGCTTTAAACTTGAAATTGAAACTGAAAGTAATCTGATTCACAAAAAAAAAAAAAACAAAACAAAACAAAAACAAAACAAAATCCAAACAAAATCTAAGCATTCTGTAAACAAAGTTTTTCACTTCCGATTCAATCACTCTCACTCTCAAGTAATTCCTTTTTTTCCCACTATTTGGTTAAAAGAAGTGTCCTTTTTTCTTTTTTTATTATTGTTTTTCTGCGCATTCGTGATGGGGATTTGGAATTGTGTGTATTCGATTTTAATCATGTTTTATGCTTTTGGGTCATTGAAAAGTTTTATGATTTATAATTTTTTACCATTTAGAAAGCTTTGGACTTTTGAATAAACTATAGCCATGATATTGATTCAGTTAATCACTGCACTTGGTTGCAAATGAAGCATATAATGAAGAAATCAAATCAATTAAAAAGAGGAAAAGAAATAAAAAAGAAAATTAAGAAATCAAACATGTAGAAATCAATAAAGAAAATGGTTCATAATGCCATATATATTTATTCAGCTTTTGAATAGAGCAACAATACCCAAACGGGGATCACCAACACACACAAGCCAACACTAGGCAGCAGGCACCCTCTACTGTCGAACTCTATGGAGTATTCAAATTTCACAGGCCAAACCCTAGCAAGGAAGCAAGCACAAAACGGTGGATTTGAGGAACAAAAACAAGAAACCAAAGCAAGAGGATCTCAATTGAAAAACAAAAGAAGAGCACATACTATGTACAGTGATTATTTTCCTATTTTGTTTTTGGAAAAAGTACGAAATCGAACGAAAAAGGACTCACCTTTGGCTTGAATTTGCAAGGATGAAGAGGAGAAGGAGCTGTCTCGACGATGACGAAACTGCCGTGGCTTGTGGATGATGACGGTGAAGCCGCGGTAACGCTGTCGAGCACAACGATGAAGCTGCGGTGGAGAAGAGAAGTCTCTCCAAGTTTCAAAGATAGCTAGCTTACATTAAGAATTTTGCTTTCCATGTTAACACCATGGATAAATTGGTCATTTTACTTTCATTTTAGAATTGTCATTAGTTTCCTTCGCAAGTTTGGAAAGGAAAAGTTGGACGTGGGTCCCACACCACTGTTTTCCCTTTCCTTCCAATTTCCATTCTCATCCAATCAACGAAAAATAAAGTTTTCAATCCATTTTCCTTTATTGCATTTTCTTTCCTTTTAATTTTCATTGATCCAAACAATGTGTTAAGCTCCGTTTAAAAGCATTGATGGAGAACAAAAATATATACATTAAGGGTGAAAAGCATATAGAAAGTCGGCCGCCATTAGTGGCGTAGCCTAGGTACAGCGATTTGAAATTGGAAAGCAATATCCATCTTTAAGATAGAAACTAATTCGTCACGAATCGGAGTTTCAATTAAAAATTTATTGTTGTTCAATAGATTGTTATATATACAAAATAAAATTTGAACTTTCAGCCTTATTTTTCTTAAATGAATAAATAAACTAACTATTAGATCAACATAAGAAAAAAATAAATTGAAGAAACATTCCTAATTCTAAAGGAACCATAGCTATCAAAAGACAAGGTAAGAAATATATTGGGGGGAGAAATATCGAATAAATGAAGACTCAAGGGTAAGTCATGTCCATTCTTTGCATGTTGATCAGCGACCGAATTAGCTTCCCTCAAAGTGTGACGCCAAAGGATCTGCGGAATGCGATTAGCAAGAACTTTGATATCTTCTACAAGGGGGCTACAAGGGTGAAGAGGAGGGCATCCTTCAGAAATGAATTTAATAGCTATGGATGAGTCATATTCCATAATAAGATGGTTATATTTCTTTGCTGGTGCAATTTGCAAGCCTCTAATTATTGCCCAGAGCTCTGCATGCATGATGGAGCAGCTGCTTAGATTACAAGAAAAGCCATTGATGAATCTTCCCAAGTTGTCTCGGAAAATGCCACCACAAGCTGCACTTCTTTTTGCGCAAAAAAGGAGCCATCAACGTTTACTTTTATCCAATGGTTCGGAGGGGGTAACTAACTAATTAGACTATCATGAGAAGATTGGTGCGTATTCTTTGGAATAATCCTCAAGTCCATCAGTTTGATAATCTCCATGACCCGCATTTTGATTGACTCAACAATTGCCAGGGGAGAGGTTCCAGCTCCTTCAAAGACCAATTTGTTACGTTGGTACCATAAGGAGGATATAGTCACTCCAAACATAATGTTCCAATCAATTTGGTGAGATAGATTTTGCAAAAGCCAATCCCAGATATTTAGGTTAAAAAAGTCTTGAACCTACTGGTTGGCTTGTAAGATATTCCAAAAGGTGGTTACAAAGAAACAATTGCAGAGAACATGCAAATCATCTTTAGTAACAAAGTTACATCGAGAACATCTTGCATCAACAGTTTGTCTTCTTTTCCGTTTTGCATTCGTCAGAATAGCTTCATGAGCAACTATTCAGATAAAAGATCGAATTCTTTCGGGATCATTCCACTTCCAAGAAAGCTTGAAAAGACAATCTGCAGTTCCTATGTTATTTTGGAGAGAAGAATAGGTTGATTTCAGATTGAAAGTGCCACCCGATGAAGCTGCCCAAGCAATCTGGTCTTCACCTTTCCACGGGAATGGTGGAGAAATGGTTAGGATTCTGTTCACCACTGGATCCAAAAGCCATCTTCGTAGTTTATCAACATCCCACTCACCTGAAACCAAAAGAAAGTCCATTAGTGAATCATTGAATTATAGGGCTGACTTACCTGTGCAACATAATTGTTGAGAGGAACGAGACTTGGCACCCATTGGTGGTTCCAAAAGTTTATATTGTTTTCATTACCAATGTTTCAAATAGAATTCCTTTGAACATCAGACCAAGAAGCACACACTCATTTCCAGAGATTTGATTGCTTATTCATCCTTTCCACTCTTGAGAGAAGCTCGCTTCCATAATTATATTTTGATCAGAGGACTTTGACCCAAAAAGCATCTCTTTTTTCTATAAGGTCCCAGCCAATTTTCATCATGAAAGCATGTTTATACTCCTAGGCATGCCGGATACCAAGCCCACCATTAGTTTTAAGTTGACTAATAGTCTTCCAGTTAAGAAGATGAACTTTTCGCGATTGATCTCCCCAAAGGAAGCTCCTGCATTTATGGTCAATAAGGTTACAAGTAGATGCGGGAAGAATAGAAGTTTGTATAGTATAAGTAGGAATAGAGGAAATGATAGATTTCATCAGAGTTGTACTTTCTGCAAAAGATAGAGTGAAAGTTTTCCATCCATTCAGCCTAGAATTGAGTTTGCCAATAATCTCATTGTAGGTGTTGCAGTTGGTTCTTATGTGAAGAAGGGAGACTCTAAGATATTTTCCAAGATCATTCGTTCTTGTGAAATGGAGTGCTTCACTAATCTCCTCTCTGACATTGCTACTCACATTATTGGAAAAGAAAATCCAGGTCTTATCATTATTTACTTTCTGCTCGGAACTTCTGCAAAATTTCTCAAGGATCTTGTTGATAATCTCAGCTTGGTCGATGCTAGCTTCGGCAAAGAGAATGAGGTCATTTGCGAAGCAAAAGTGGGATAGATCAGGGCCATCCCGATTAAGCCGCATGGGCTTCGAAAAGTGGTTTTTCACAGCTACACTGATAAGATGGGTGAGACGTTCCATATAAAGAAAAAAAAGGTAAGGCGATAGGGTGTGTCCTTGCCGGATAGGTCTGGAAGGAAGAAATTCATCCAAAGTTTCACCATTCCATAAGACCCGCATCCTGGCTGTGGAAATGCACGTACAAATCAAATTAATAAAGTGAGCAGGGAGTCCGATGTCAACCAGAATGTCTTTTATAAAATTCCATTTGAGTCTGTTGTAAGCTTTTTCCAAGTCGATTTTTATAGTCATCCAAGCTTTGTTTCCTTTCTTTGTCCTGATGGAATGAATAACTTTCTGAGTAATGATAATGTTGTGAAAACTTTGACTTCCAAGAACGAAGCTACATTGGCTGGATTTAACAAGCTTTTCCATAATCATTCTCAATCGCTTAGCAAGAATCTTGGTGACCACTTTGTATGAAACGTTGCATAAGCTTATAGGTCTCATGTGTTTTAGGCTTCAGACTGGCTCCACCTTTGAAATTAAAGTGATAAACATTTCATTAACTTTGCTTATTTTCCAAGGTTCAAGAAAAATAGCTTTCACTAGATTACATAGGTCAGGACTCAGGACCGACTTTATCCCATTGATTATGAATAAACAAGCTGATGATTATAAAAAATAATGTCCACCTTTCAAATGCCAGGATCCCGAAGGTACCATATACCGCCGGAGTATCCTCTTGCGTCGTCAATTGGGAGTTATTAGATGTAAAGACATATACGAACATTTTAGTTAAGCCAAATTATGTTTGTTACTACTTTTTGGTACACTATTAGATATACAATTTTCTTTTATATTATAAAAGACAAACTTTTTATTGACACAAAGTTAACTCTTCTTTAGTTTGTTTAACTTTTGAAATGCAGCTGCAACAACACAATGAATAATATTCTTCTAGTTATTGTTAACACAGTACGTTTAAGCGATTAATGCCTTTGTTAACAGCCAAAATATCTGGGATCATGTAGAAATAAAAAAAATCCGTCTAATTTATCAGATTTAGCAATACCAAGAGACAATAATCTAATGTTACTTTATCTAATTTAATATTTATAATTTTATACATATAATATCTATAAATACAACATATCACATTTAATATTATACATTTATTTCAGAAATAACTAATGAATATAAAATAAAATAATTTTTAGTTAATTCAGAATTATTTTTATTGTCGTCCAAACATTTTTAAGTAATCCAAGTTTATTTTCATAATGTTGCACTAGGAATGGCGACGGATCCTAGAGCCCATTGTACAAAACTATTTCGTGTCCCATTATCACATTATGTTACGAATAACGGGGACCCATTTTCTACCGGGTATTTGATTCTCTGTGCGATGTGTATATCAAAAGATATTTGAATTAATAAAAATAATTGGAAAAAGTTGAGAAAAAATTGTAAAAAGAAGCTCATCAACTACCGTTAGAAATTACAAATTTACAATGCACAAATAAGTAGCAAAACACAAATGCAATCTGCGATTAATTTTTGGATGTGTGTTAGGTTTAACGTTTAAGGCTTTTTATTTCAAATATCTAACCTAATTTTAATTTTTAATTTAAGAAAAAAATTAGTTAGTAGCGTGTACGAGCCTTTCTTTACTTCGTTTATTAAATTTTTATCCTAACCCTGTAGGAGTCTTTCTTTACTTCGTTTATTAAGTATCGAACACCCTGTACCATACTACCATCACATTTTTAAGCATAATAATGTCCTTCATATCTTAATTTTGTGTTAATTAATTTATCTTCCTAACGTCTAAACAAAATTCACCATTATTTTCCTGAACAATATTTTAACATCTTATTATCATATTCGGTTATCAATAATTTTCACTTGGGATTCGTTTGTACCAATCTCTGAGACATAGATATGCGACTTGTGAGGTTTACAAGGGGGCAATATTTTTCAGTTCAAATAATTGAAGGGTTCTTGTTCTAAAAAGAACGAACTCAGTTGTTTAAAGTTATGCTATGTTCGCCAAATACATTTCCTAATGGGCAAATCCAAACCATGGAAAAAATAAGTACTTTTCTATGGCAAAGAAACATGAGGAAACAAACACCACAAATTACGGGTGGGTTTGATTTAGTTTGGGTGTGTTTTTTTTTTTATTTTTCAAATGTTTACGAACTGAAAAATGCAAATCAAATAAACCTAANGAAGATGAAACACAACTGCCCACTTTCTCATAATAAATGTTGCAGGGAACTCTTTCGGAAGGGTGCATTAATCTTAGCACACAACCGATACACACAATCCCTGCTCTCTCCACTCCTTTCAATTTGAAATATAAATCAATTCAGCAAAATTCAAATATTAAAAACAAAATTACATAAATCTAACCTAATATAAAAAATGAAAATAATAATAATAATCGTAGAAGAAGAGAGATTGATCATGGGAGAAGAAAGCTCAACTGCTCAAAGTAAGCGATCAAATTCAAATTGGTGAGGCTGTGATGGTCATAGAGTGTATATATAGGGAGGTTGGAAAACCCTAGGCGGCTGACTAGTGACAAGTGACAACTACGAAGTGAGAGAAAAAAAAACGGGACTTATGACCTTTTCTTTCAGGACTTGGGCTTGGACTGAATCCAAAATAAATGGCTACCCTCAGATTTCGTAAACCTTAACCACACAGTCTTTTTGAACCACAAGAATAAAATCATACATATATCTTGACCCACCGCCACAAGCCCAAAAGTAATACTTGACCCACCGCCACAAGCCCACAAACAGGAATTCAGATTTACCCATATATCCTGATCCGGGAAAAGGATTCAACCATCAATCCCGTTCACAACCAAAACGAGGAGAAAAAAAAAAAAACCATCCATCTAATTCAAATTTCAACAGATGAAATATTTTAAAACAACTGTGAAAGGGAAATTTCACAATTTGTATTTTGTAGGGATGGCAAAGCAACATCAATTTCCCACAACCAGTCCTTCTTACCAACATCAACAGCAAAAATTCTAGGAAAAGAATCAAGGAACTTCTAAACAAGTATAATAATTTGCAACATTCAGGGAAATTTTCCCCCCATTACTCATGACTTATCACTCATCACAGCAGTGCATCACAAATAAGCAAGCAAACTCTATTCTCATTCGTATTCACTCAACAGAATAACATTAGCCACATAACCAAGACACACTTCTGATGAAAGAAATTATCAAATCTACTCTGTGAATAACCTGAGAATTATTTATGAACGTATTAACCCAATTGAAACGTGTATTACTATTTACTCACGAATAAGCTTCCCTGAAATGATTCATGTCAAAATGAGGAAGTCAAGATGTGGATGCAAATATGCAATGCTCATTAGTTAGAGACCCAAAAATAACGTACAAGATGATAGACCAGCAAACCAACATGTCACTAGTTAGTGCTTTAATGTAAACCAAAAGATCATAAATTTTCCACATTCACATATTATGATTACTCACCAGTTCACACTTAACTGGGAATTTTAAGTGTAAACTCTGATTTCTGCATTCTGATCTTTGTTTCATACGCTTATTCCTTTCAAAAATGTATTGAGCAGGCTTCACCATACAGGCTAGAGCCTCATCTACTCAACTCTAATGAAATAGAATTATATTAACCGAGTCATCTATGAAAAATAGAAGAACCAATGCACTTAGCATACAAAGCAGCCTCATGAAGTATTGAACTGCATAAAAAAATGCTACTTTCTACGTCTTTTCAGCAACCTTAGGTCTAATAATAGTATTTCTAAAAACTTACAAATATGTTAAGTGAGCTCATCATGAGACTTTCTCACTCAGCACTTGGTTGGGCAGCTGTCAACATCTTCCCGCATTTCCCCTCCCCAAAGTAGGAGTTTCCCTTCACAATCAAGAAAGCTTAAACACATGGTATGATAAACAATCATCAGAATCAAGAATTAGAGGATTTCCTCGAATAAAATTGCCTCCAGTTAAATGGTACCTATAATTTCAACAACACAAAAAGGACCTGGCGATACAATGAAATATTCATTTTCATCTTTTTCACGTTGACAACATCCATGAAGTATATTGAACAGAGTACTCTGCTTCAATCCTTTTTTACATAAATTCCGAAGGCGAATTAGCATCCGGTTTTACATTCCCCAACTCCCCAGTGTGTTGCAAATTCTGCAACACCTGAGAGGGCAACGCTGCCAAGCCGCTGCCAGTGGCGCTGCCGCTGCCACCACCCAATCCATCACTCCCAGAGCCAAAGAACTGGCATAGTATCCTGGCCATGATCCCAAGGATCTGCATCTGGTTCTGGCAAGCATCAACATGCATCTGCATCATCTGCTTCTCATGCTCAACCTGCATTGCCACCATCCTCTCCCTCCACTCCATCTCCTCCTCCTCCATTCTCTCCTCCGCCCTCTTCCGCCGCCTCCGCTCCTCCTCCAGCTCCCTCTCCAGCCTCGCCCTCCTTGCCACCTCCCTCCTCGCCCACCGCAACCGCCTCTCCTCCAATTCAGATTCCACCTCCACCTCAACTCCTCTATCATCCCCCTCCCTCCTCCGCTTCTCCCGCTCTCTCTCCGCCACCGCCTCCTCCTTCTCCCTCCGAAACTCTCTCTCCCTCCTCCTCTCCTCCCTCTTCGCCACCGCCTCCCTCAGCTCCAAAACCCTAACGCCAATACCCCCAATCCGCCTCACCTCTTCCCCGGAATCATCATCAAAATCATTACCACCGCACTCACACTCCTCCTCATCCTCATCACAATCATCATCTTCATCAATAATATCATCATCAGAACCCGAAAATCCAAGGCTACGCAACGAAACCGCAGAATTAGAACCGTTTCTCGCAATCGAAGAGGACGACGGAATATCGCCGAAGACTTCCTTGTAATAAAGAAAATTCTCCCAGTGATTGAGACCATCGGACCAGTTGAAAGAGTGAGGCGAGAGACCTTGGATCTTCTGCTTGACGCCGAGGTACTGGTGGCGCATGTTCTGGACCTTGATGGATACGTCGCGCCATGACCACGTGAAAGGGAAGGCGGAGGGATCGCGATGGTGGTGGAGGGAGTTGACGTGGTCGGCGACGGGTTTGAACTTCTTCTCGCGGGTCTTGAGCTTAGCGAGGGTGCCGGAGCGGAGTAGTTCAGAGTACTTGGATAGGAGGGTTTGTTCCTCCTGCTCCGACCACTTCTTGCGCTTCATTTGGATCGGAGGCGGATGTTTTTACGGCGGCGGGGATTTAGGTGGAGGGAGGTTCCACGGTGGAGAGAAGTCAGAGATCACGGAGTGTCTTCTGCTTTGGAGAAACAAAAGGCGAGGCTTTCCTTAACTTTCAAATTTTCAATTGATCTAAAAGTGTTAGTCTAAAAAAAATCATATTAGAAGAATTACTTAAATCAATCTTTAAAATTTTAAAAGTGCACATTTTAAAATCTTAAAAAATTTAATACACAGATTAATTTTTCTTTTTTTTTATTAGACATAACAGTTTTCAGTTTATTTTCTGACATTATTCACTAACAAAAAATATTAAATATTAAATTGATATATTAGCTCACACATGTGACCATTAAGTGTCTACATGTGCGAATAGGACAAAGGAATCCTTGGTCTTTTAATAAAAAAAAAAAAAAAAAGCCATCGCAACTCATAACGACGATCGACTCGTAACTGGCTTTTCCACCTGAACCTTCTCAAACAACTACCACCACACGTCCACACCAGCAAAGAAAAACCCTGCAATACAATTCTTAGTTTCTAACCCAACCATGCACAAAATGACAAACAAAATCATCACTCACCTGATTCAACCAATACATTAGAATACTACGACCTAAAAACCTATGATGCAAAAAATAAAAAACAAAATCAGACATAATAAATCAATAAACAAGAACTGAGTTGCAAGCTTAACAGCATCGATGACGATGGCATTCTGGGACATGGCTTCCTGCTCCTAAGCGTCTCCAATATTCGAAGAATCGTCGTTGAATATGATGTCGAATGCGGTACAACCGTAGTTGGTCATAAGCTTCTTAACGCGGCTCTTACACTCAGGTCTAGTGATATCCTCCTGGATGGCAATGGCGCCACGGAGGAGGGCGATGGACACAAGGTCAACATTGATGACGAGGTGGTTGATGGGGACGTACTTGACGGCGACCTGCATCCATCCTCCGGGGCGGCACAGAAGTCGAGGACGACAGAGGCAGATTCAAGAAATTTGTACTTGGCTTCCCTTGGCTTTCACTTTTTCTATTGTTTCTGCTTCACTGAGCTTCCAAGGGTTTTAGGATCGCAAAAAAGAAAATGCCCAAGTGGTGCCGCTAGGTGCTAAATGCAGCGTTTCATACCATTATTAATACAACGCTGTTTTTTATTAAAAGGTCAAGAACTGTTTTGTCTTTCTGGCACACGTAGACATTTAACTGTCATGTGTGCAAATTAACATGTTAACTCAACATTAGTGAATCACGTTGAAAAATGGACTGGAGATTGTTATATCTGACAAAAAAAAAATGATATAGAGATTAATTTTTGTATTAATTTTTTTTAGAAGTATATTATCTGCTTTTTTTTTTTAAAGTTAAAAAGGACTTTTATTGCATCATAAAAGTGGTACAAGTGTCCAAATGCAGGACATGAGATAGAAAAAGTGGGAGTTTTCCAAATAAAAACTCATTAAAGGCAAAGTGAATAAAACTGAACCAAACTTAGAAGGGAGAATTGGGGAAAAAACGAAAACCTAAGACAGTGAGTTTAGGCTAGAGAGATGAATTGTTGCGCCAGGTTTACCGACATTTGAAACGTCTCTTCCGGTGTTTGGTTTGTGTGCTCAAAGACCCAAAGGTTTCTTGCCTTCCATATGTTCCAACAGATACTTGCCACAAGACCCATCAACCTCTTTCCATCATGTTGCCGCTCAAGCTTTGTCTTCAATTCCTACCACCATTCAAAGAACTGGTCACCGATAGGATGTGGAAGGTGCAGGTAAATCTGACTTCTAGTCCAAATGTCTTGGGCTTTGTTGTATGTAATTAGGCAGTGGGTGATTGACTCTGATTGCGTGTGACAATAAGGGTAAAGTGAACCTGTACTTGGAAATCTGCGATGGATGAGTTCTAGCACTGGAATTCGACCATGGAGGCATTTTCAGAGGAACATCTTCACGCTGGGAGGGACTTTCAGCTTCCCAAAGTGCTGCCAAATATGCTTTTGCTTCATGTGGTCAAGGCAGTGCTCTAATGGAGGGTGAAAAAATAGGTAAGCAATGTTATAACCTAAGACCGTGTCATACATTTTAGATTTGTTGAGACTCCATTGAAGCACATCTTCTCCATCTACAGGTTGAATTGAGTAGATTCTGCTTTGAATTTCAGGGAGAAAACTGTTGGCAATCAGGTTGTGGTTCCAATTTCTATCAGGCAGCATAAGATCTTTTACCCAGAAGACCGAATTCTGCGGGACAATAGGTTGTAACAGAGGGATACGGAACGGATATGGCAGAGGTAACCAAGGGTCGCTAAATACTTGGATGAAACTACCAGAGCCAACCCTCCAGTCCAGGCCTTTTTCAACAACCGTTCGGCCCTCTAAGATGCTGCGCCAACCCCAAGATGGTGAGCCTCCTAAGTCAGCACTCATCGCATTGCTGTACTTAAAGTATTTACCTTTCAGTGTTCTTGCTAGGATAGAATTAGGCTGAGTAGCAATCCTCCAGTACTGTTTTCCTAATAAGGCTAGGTTCTGAGCCCTCAAATCTTTCAAGCCTAGTCCCCCCTCCTTCTTAGGTCTGGACATTGTATCCCAGCCAATCCAAACCATTCTACGTTCTGTTCCTTTTTTACCCCACCAGTACTGAGTAAGAATTCTGTGAATTTCATTAATGAGTGTGTCTGGTAGTCTGAAATATCTTCAAATTGGTTATGCCGAACTTGATCATTAGTGCTCAGATGGACTCCCACCAAACTCCATAGCTCATTCAAAGCCAAGTCTTTAACTTTCGCAGCAATAAAATATTTGGAGTGACGAATGATGCTTACCTCACAACCCTCCTTCCATACCAAAATAAGTCCTCCCGCTGTACCTAATGGATCCACCAAAAACCAGTTTGAATATCCACATTGTCTCAATACCTTTTTCCACCATCCGAGGTTGATTTTTTTATTCACAGATGAAACCAACCTCGGGGGAGTGGGACTTATGAATCCCTTTTAGATTATGGACTGTCAGGGGTCTCCCCAAACCCCGACAGTTCCATGTTAAGATTCTCATGGTGCTATGGGTGCCATTTGTCGGCTGGCACCCTCCACCTCTGCTTGTTGTATGCGGCTTTCCTCTGTACAGAGCTTCTTCTGTCCTTGGATATTTTCCTTCCCATTAGTTCTTCTCTTGACACCACTAATTGGGCTCATATTCACTACACCTCTACGCGCCATCTGCTTCATTTTTATTTTTTTATCCAGACCCGCTTCCGAAGTATCATGTAGATTTGAGACCGGAATTTCATCTAGCACCATAATTGAATCACCCTCCCTTGAACCCATCTGATTGCTCTTTCCAGCATCAATAATTCCTTTGGTATTGTCATTTTGAGCAGCCCCAGTATTTATTAATGGTTCTCCCTTTTGGTCCTTCATACTGAGGCTGGAGAACCCATGAATCAGCCATGCCGGAGCTGGTTTCCTTCTTGATTTAGCCTCATTCGGGCCTATAAAGTTTGATTTTGCACTGGCCTTGTCCTCGTCCCTGTTTATTCTTCTACCAACTTGATTTGCACGAACCCAATCGCCTATTCGGTCTTGAGTCACTGTCCCCTCCTTAGAATCCCGAATCATGGCACTACAACCTTTAGATTCATGACCAAGGAGCGTAGAATAAGTACAAAACTTTCCAATTATTTTGTATCTCAGCCCGATTTTCACATAACTTTTATCTGGCCCCGCAATTTTCAGGCTGTCCTTAATTCGTTGTTCCCTGTTGATCTCTATCTTTGCTTTGATAATCCTCGACTCCTTACCTCTGACATCGAAGAAGTCTATATCAATTACCTTTCCCACCTTGCTGCAGATCTTCCTACCCGTCTCAATAGTTTTGAATTTTTCCGGTAGCCCCCACAATTGAGTCCATATCGAGAAGGAACTAACCTTGTTTGCTGCAGCAGTATCCTCTTCTGACCATCTTCGAATATGAAGTATATAATCATTGAAAAGTCAAGGAGAACCCTTTTCAATTCTGATTGCTTCCACTTCATTATCGAAGAAAAATTGAAATTGGTTATTTCCCATATCAGCAACTCTGAATCCTTGTGGTCTTTCCCAAATTGCATTAAAAGCATTGTCGAGCGTTCCTATTGAAAATGTCTTCTCTGTAAAGAGTCTTTCTACAAGACTTTTTGAGCAAGCATCAATGTCTTCTAGCACATCCCTCTCCTCCAAACGTACCACATCATCTTCCTCCTGATCGCTATCTGTGTTCGGTTGTTGGTGAGTTTCGCAAGCCTCTGACATTTGGCTTCTAGAGAGAGCGTTATGTCAACTCCAGCCGTCACAAGGAGATCTGTTCTGATCACAAAAAAAATCCTAACAAAGCACAGAAAAAACTCTACGGGTCACTTAGCCAACTTAAATCTACTATAAAATGATAAGAGTATAATAGGTATTGTATGCAATAATAATTAAAAAAAATTAAGAATGATATTATCTGCTTTTAAAATTTTTAGAAATTGGTTTGAATAATTACTCATCATTTTATTTATATGACTAAATAAATCTGTTTTACAAAAATAATAAATA
>NC_029791.2:13419105-13421424 GCF_000816755.2 Arachis ipaensis | reverse complement strand
TCTCTTGAATTTTTCGTTTTACTAGTTTCTTTTCTTATAATTTATTTTATATTATAAAATCCTGCTTTTGATGAAAAAGGTTGTTATAGTAAAATAATTAATTTTTATATATTTAGCATTTATTATTTTTCATGACAAAATCTTAAAAATAAAAATAGATATCCATATATTTTAACGACAACGTGACATAATTAAGAATCAATCTGTGTCACAATTTGTGGATCAGTTGATTAATTTTTAGATATTATATGAACTAAAAGGGCCAATTTTAAGAGGTTTATTTAGAGTTTTACTTATTATGCATGGTATAAAAGATAAAAATTATTTATAAATGTTTAAATTGCTAGCTCTAAAAAGTAAACACCGAAGATGCTTCTCAATTGTTCTTGTTCTCAAGTCTCAACTAAAGTTTGCACTTTTGCCACTCTCCTTCTTCTACCTCCAAAGTCCAAACCACAAACATACTGATTATTTTGTTGAAGCTGGTTAATTGCTGCGTCTCTGTTTTCAGTTATGGATCCTGGAACAGCTTTGGAGCTCGTTAAGCACGGCGTCACTCTTCTCTTCCTTGACGTCCCTCAGTACACTCTACTCGGCATCGATACTCAGGTTAACCTAAACCTAAACCAAAATCAACACTCCCTATTTTTTGGTTTGTTGATGTTGGGCAATTCGTATAATGTGGATATTCCTAGTTCACAAGAAGTAATTTTATGGTGTATTAGGCTATTAGCTAGGCTGAATTACTAGTGCTTCTTTGAGTTGGGAAATGGGGACGAGTAGAGAGATAGATGAAGTGAAATTACCAACTTTTGTGCCTTTTATTCTTTTGTCAAGATTTTTGGATTAAGCGAAGTAGGAAGTGTTGTGCAAATTGATTAGGAGGGTTTTGGAATGCAAAATTTTGCTCCGATTTTGTCACGTATAGTGCAGGAGTGTATTTAATGTTGTATTTTGTTATAGTATCTGAAAATTGAGTGAAACTCAGAAGCTTGTTTGGAAGTAAAATCTGCCTTTATTGGTGCTTTCAAGCATCAAGTCACTCATCGTTTTGTTTTATTATGCTCAGATGTTCTCTGTAGGGCCTTCTTTTAAGGGTATTAAGATGATTCCACCAGGAATTCATTTTGTCTACTATAGTTCTTCAACCAGGTTTGCTCATGCTTCTTGATTATCCTGGCCTAATTCTTCTCCAAACCCACCTCTTTTATTTTGTTGGTATATGTTGTAACAATAGGGTTTCTGACACCACTCAGTTCTCACCAAAATAGTAAAATACCATTATTAATTGAACCCTTTCCCATCATACTTTGCTGTTTCAAATTAGATAAATAAGAATGGCGGGTATGTCTTTGTTTGTTGATGCAATGCTTTTGTAAGAGTTCCCCCTTCTGTGTGTTTAGTATCTTATCTTTCCAATTACAATTGTAAATAATGTCCCTTGTTTAAGACTTCTCTATATTGTTAATTTGTTATGTTTTATGACCAATAAATATTATGCATGAGATATTACTTTTTTGTATAATTTTTAGAATAAATCAATAAACGATGCTTCTTTCCTCTGACATGCTTTTTCAATTGTTCGGTGCATTGTTATCTTCGATTTTTTTTCTTATATTTTGGCCTCTGGCAGAGAGGGAAAGGAGTTCTCACCAATCATTGGATTCTTCATTGACGTTGGCCCTTCAGAGGTCAGAAAATCAATAGTTCAATCTCAATATCTGTTAAATTATTCAGTTACATTTACATTATTTTTTTCCATCAGTTTTGTATCAATCCTTTTTCCTTTCTTGTTTGGTCATCATGACTGTCACTGTATCTTGATGCTATAATTTGTACTTTACGTATCATTTGACAACAGAATCACTTTTGAGATGGAGCATTGTAATGATGAATTATAACCTTTCAAAATGTGGAACATTGATTTTCTATATTGTGTCTCATGGCCATGCAGGTAATTGTTCGAAAATGGGACAAACAAGAGGAAAGGCTAGTCAAAGTGTCTGAGGAAGAGGTATAGGTTTGCTTGACTTTATAAAGACATCAATTCATGTCTGAATTCCGAAATGTGGCAAATAATTATGATTGATATGATTATTTTGAAAGATAGTTGCTTAGTATTTAATTTACACTTTGTTTCTCAACTAAGATCACTTTGAGAAAGTATCCGGAAAACCCATGGATCATTAGATTTACCTTCATAGAACTTGAGCATTCTTATAAAATGTTTTTATCAAATGAAAGTATGCAAACTTTGAGGCAGGTTAACAATGTTTTGAGCTGCCTCATTGATACTTCCAAATCAGTGTCTATTATCTC
>NC_029791.2:13416479-13418888 GCF_000816755.2 Arachis ipaensis | reverse complement strand
AGTCTTTATAAGTGCTTGGCCATCTTTTTTTTTATTGGGTGGAGCTGGGCTTATTATGTTAAGATTAATTTAAATTATTGATTTGTTCCTGTCTGTTGAAGTTTGTGGTTTTGTTGAAATGAAAAATGATGGATATCATGCTACAATTTTATGCTAAGGATACTGGTATCTGTGTAAATCAGTGCAATTTTACTTTGTATGTCTTGCGCCATTAAAAATTTTGTATGGTGTTAAACAAGAAAGTAAGAAATATCGCTCAAGTGTGTTAATTCTATTTGTTGAAATCCCTGCACTTCCATGTTTGGGATTTTTTTTCAAATAAACATTTTAAATATTTTATTTACTAGTATAGGTAATTTGGACACTATTTAAGTTCTTGTGTTCTATTATTTTTCTCGTTTACAGTATAAACAAATTAATTATGAATATATCTCATTTACACTGTAAACAAGATAAGACACAAATTTTTAAACTATATCACGGGTGCACATGTGATACGTGGAAGTTGACATACACCCAATTATTTAAAACCGTTTTAAAAAGTTTAGTACAAACAATGTGAGAAAGTTATTAATTTAAAATTTAAAATATAGATGAGATATAAATTAATTAAAGTCAATCTAAATAGTAACAAAATATATCGATTTTTTTAATCGGTCAAAATCAAATTATTAATACTATTTTATTATTTTGAAAAATTATATTTTTATACTTACAAATACTCATATCTCGTTTACATGGAGTACGTCAACTTTCACGTATCACGTGTGCTTCCGTGATATTTGTTTAAAAATTTGTGTCTTATCTCGTTTACACTGTAAACGAGATATATTCATAATTAATTCATTTACACTGAGATAAGTAATAGGATACAAATACATAAATTGTCTCCAAATTACCTATATCGGTAAATAAAATATTTAAAATATTTATTAAAAAAAAACCCTCTATGTTTGGTATTTATTTAACTATTTATTTTGTTTTCTCTACTTTTTCTTTAGGAAGAAAGATATATTCAAGCTGTTAAAAATTTGGAGTTTGACAGGCAACTCGGGCCTTACAATCTTAGCCATTATGAAGAGTGGAAGCAATTATCTAATTTTATTACAAAAAGTGTAATAGAACGACTTGGTATGCTATTTTCCTTACTGAGGTGTTCTTTCTATTGATAAATAGTTCTTTTATATGGTATGAATTTGTTCATTTATGAGTAGAGCCAATTGGAGGGGAAATTACTATTGAATGTGAAAATGATGTGGTAAGAAGCTCAAGTGCTCAAAAAACACCAATGGAGAATGCACTAGACAAGCAGCTTAAGGAAAGTAATTCTGCAACATCTGTTGGCGAGTCTCAGAGGAAGGGCTGTTACTATACATCTATTCCCCGTGTTGTAAAATGTAAGGGGATTAGTGGACAGGAACTTACTTCTTTGAATCTTGACAAGGTAGATATACGGAACTTCTGTTCTACGAAAGTAATTGTGAGAAAAGGGTTATCAGTAATTTAATTAACATTTTTATCCTGTCATTTGCTGACTTTTGCATGTTTTTCTCTTGGTTTGTGATCACAGACACAATTGTTAGAAACTTTACTGGCGAAAGAATATGGATGTTCTGAAGACTTGCTTCTTGGAGAACTGCAATTTGCATTCATTGCCTTTCTGGTATTTTTATGACTAAAGACAATTTCTTTGGAAGTCTAGTGATATTGTCGAAATCAAAATGACATTCTGTAATGCATGCAGATGGGTCAATCACTAGAAGCATTTTTCCAGTGGAAGTCTTTAGTTAGCCTTTTTCTTGGCTGCTCCGAAGCAGTAAGTATGATGTTCCAGTTCCACCTACTCTTAATAGCGCATGCATACACTCTTGTACTTTCTGCACAGGTCTGAGTTTCCGGTTCCTTTTTGTATTCCTGTGCTATTTTTCATGACACAATGAAATTGAACTGCTGATGCTGAAAACTGGATTCTATTTATTTAAATATAAATGTTCAAAAAACTACGAGATGTCTCTGAGACTTGCCATTATAGTTTACTTCAACAAACTAGTGATAACTGGTCTTCTGCTTTAATAATTACACCAATCCCATTCTTCTGTCCGGTTTAACAATATGAACATTAAGTCAAATTGTTCTGTGAAATGTTATATGCCTTCTGTGCCTTGTTTTTCATGTGAGCCGTGTTAGATGCCCCTTCAGTCTTTCAATTTGGGTTGAACCATTTCTTAAGGTCTTCCTTCTACCTCTGAGCCTGTGGGATTAACATCTGTTGCTGCCATGTTCCTCTCATATTTAGTGGTGTGTTTTGAGCTACACAGTAGATTTGTAAATGATGAGAGTAACCATTTTCTTTTGTACAAATATTACTACGCTAGTTTTTCCGCTATGAAGATTTTTTTCTGCTTTCTT
>NC_029791.2:13415954-13416354 GCF_000816755.2 Arachis ipaensis | reverse complement strand
TAACTTTTTGCAGCCTTTCAAGACACGAACTCAACTATTCACAAAGGTAAACTTTATAAATGCATTTATCTTTTTTTTTTTATTAATTCCGTTTTGGTTAAAACAAAGTCCCGGAATTCTGTTAAGTTCACTCTAGATAAAAAAATGTGAGATGCAATCTTAAATCCGATGTCATATTATTCGTCGAACTCTTGTCTAGGTTGAAATCAGGACTTTTGGCTTCACATAATTTTGGGTGTTGGAAGATGAGTGCTAGGGAAAATAAAATAAGATCTGTTGAATTGACATTGTTTATATGCAGTTTTGTACTGGATCTGAGAGAGAATTGTGCAGCAAATTGAACTGGTTGTGATGCTTGCATGTATGCAGACAGCTGTCATCGGAATAGATCTGCAAATCA
>NC_029791.2:13413448-13415862 GCF_000816755.2 Arachis ipaensis | reverse complement strand
ATTATTCAAGAGTGAAGTACTCCAAATAATCCCAAGTATATTATTGTCCTAATGTTCAATACATGAGCAACTTGGAACACCTAAATTGATATTGTTTTGGTAGATGGCATAATGTAGGTGGTACAAGTTATTGCTCAACTTTTATACAAAAATTAACTGTTTTTGTGTGCCTGTGTTTTTCAAGTTTTGATTTAATGATGGTGTTTAATCCTTATGCCTAACCTCATTTGTTTTTTTTTTCTTTTTCTCACTGTACTTTTAGTTCATAAGAGTCATCTATTATCAACTGAAGTACGGACTACAGAAAGATCGCATTGATGAATCAGGACCATCATTGTTGGATGATTCTTGGCTTTCTGCTGATAGCTTTTTGCACCGTCTCTGCAAGGTATTTTGCTGATGCCACGAACTCCGAAATCTCGTTAAAATTTTGATCCATTACCTATCTATTTTTATCATGTTATACACAAACCAATCTTTCAGTTTATGCTATTTGGTCATTGTCACTCTTATCACGATACAATTTTTATATTGTATGCTTTCCTGAATTCAGTGTAACAAATGGTTTTTGTCTATATTTGGAACTGCAGGATTTCTTTTCATTGTTGGAAGATGGGTCAGTCGTAGACGGGGATCTTTTATCTTGGGTATGAACATTGAAACTAGGCCTTCAACGTTTTAGTTAAGCTTAACCGTTGTCTTTGATTCCAAGTCAACCACATGTTTTGTCGGTCTTAAACTTCGTTCCAGCCTTACAGCATTTGCTGCTAACTGCAATACTTTTGGTGAGACATACTGAATTATAATCTCTCTCTCTTGTGTAGGCAAGAAAATTTAAGGAGCTGTTAGAGAACAATCTAGGGTGGGAGTTTCAGCATGGTAGTGCTATTGACGGAATGTATTTTGAAGAGGACGATGAGGTTAGTTTATGTATCCTGGTTTTTTGTACTCTGCATAATATGTGTAGAAAATTTCTTGAATGGACACAAGTCTAAAATCTCGTAAAAAAGTTGGTAGGATCCACATATAAGGAAATTTGTGGGGCCCTTTTTACGTCCGCAATCGCGCCGACAAGATTTGTGATCATGCAAGAATGTCTTTGTCTACTGTTTTTAATCTTGAATGGTTGTTATTTTGCAGTTTGCTCCTCAAGTTGAGATCATGGATGATGAGGCTTGAGCTGTTTATTAAAGTGGATCATTAACTCTCAGTTTAGAATACAATGCATTTGGAAATTAAAGCATGAAGTATCATGCTTTTTGTGCCCTATGGCCAAGTTATTGTCATGGTTGATCCCATTCTCACATTGTACAGTTGAACATATGTAAATGCACTTCACCAAACAATAGAAACTCAGCTTAGAGCCTACAAGATTTCACGTGCACTTCCAGCTTCCATTGTGCCTAAAGTCAACGGCACCTAAGGTACAAAGAGAAGAACACAAGAAAATTAAGGTGCGTTTTTATTTTTTGTGTTTTCTGGATTTTGTAATGGAAAAAGTGAAAACAATGAAATTCTGTTTTCACCTCTTGTTTTCATTTTTTTCTTCACAAAATTCAGAAAATAGAAAACATTGAAAATGAAAACAGAAAATGAAAACGCAAACCAAACGTACTGATAATTTTCCAGATAATTTTCTAACCGCCATAACACATTTTGTGGAGTTGAAAACCGCTGCAAATCCATAGTGATATTTTCGTTCAGCATTTCTAAATTCCTAAGATATTATATACATATTTATTATTCTATTTATTTTAAATTTCTTCATTATAATTGTAGTCTTGTAGATAATTTTAAATTGTTAATTATCTTTTGTATTTCTTTGTATATTATTTATCCTCAAATAGTAATTCACCAATTAAACCAATAGCTTGTGAGTTGTGACCTAATAATTCAACCGATTCAATTATCAATTTAATTCTGATAACAATGGCACCATAATGTTGATAATCATCACACTTGGTAAATTAATCTAATTCAATTTGTACTTAAATTTTGATTGCTTTAAATGTAGAAACTTGCAACTAAAAATCTTCTAAGTTCATCATCCTTCCTTCGGGATTTGACATTTTCACACTTTTAAGAAAATTACAGACATGGCTTCAACCAAAATGCATGCTTTAATATAGATTGTCCAGGGTTTGTTCAAACAACTGATGAACAATATCTTGGGTCAGTGGTGGTCTGGTGGATAAAACATCTGTTTATGAAGAAGACACAACAGATAAGGCTTTTTCTATTACACAAGTAATTTTGCCACACTTCAACTTTTTATTAATGATACAATTCTTTATATGGGAGCAAACTTGAGAGATGTTACTATGTTTTATATTTCTTAGATATTTTTAAAGATTTATATATTTGGCTTAAATAAAATTTTGAACTAATGTTATGGGACAGGGTAATACTACTCT
>NC_029791.2:13410281-13413128 GCF_000816755.2 Arachis ipaensis | reverse complement strand
AAATTATTTCTAAATATGAGTTAAATTTAGAAACTAATATTTGTTGAAAATAGTTATAGAAATTATTCTGATTTATTAAAACCTATACTAATCAAAGTGACTCCTATATCCAGAGATCAAACGAGTGTCAACCCATATGTCTATTGTCATTACATAAATTTTGACTTTGAACTTTGTAACTCTTATTAGATTTTAATTGTTATAAAATTTATGTTTGATATAGTTTTATACATTCTTGTAATCACGGAAAAAAATAAGATAAAGTTTCACAGAAGTTACATAAAGGAACTCTTTCTAGGCATCCAACTACAAATGATAATTAAATTTATATGTGAAGAGGATATATAACATATAATGCTTATTAAAACAAAGTTGATGGATGCATATGCAGGACCCCCAAATGTTTTCTATATAAATTCAAATTACGAAAGCTGCACCTAATGATAAGCTTGCACAATCTTGCAAAGATAATGAGGATTGATTTATTTATTCATGTTAAATCAAGAAGCTTTGTTTTGAATTAATTAATAAATTAATGCTGTTACAATCATTGTGGTCTTTTCTTCTCCAATAATACAAATTATTGCATTCTATGTATTTTTGGTATAAAAGTTCATTGGAATTTAACTAGCTAGCTAGTCTGACTTAAGTTGAATTGATTTATTATATTATGCAAGAACTAGCAAATATTATTGTTATATTTAAAGATCGTATGATTATTTCAACACATTATCTACTTCCAAACTTTTTAATAATGGAATTGTATTATTTTACTCTGATCATCAACATCTAATAAATAATATTACAAAGAGGTTATAATAACATTCTATTATAATATATAAAAAGTCTCCAAAGAAATATTATAGTTGTAAGTTGATAACACTAAAATTTTTAAGGTTTTTGTTATAAATTTGTTATGTTAATATTAAACTAATATATAAAAGGAGAGATCAACTTAACGTGTGTTATAGTAAACTTATGATGCCGAAGCTATAAAGAGAAAGTCTAGGAGCCAGCAAATTCTTTTTTATTTGCTTGGAATGATGATTCATATCTAAAAATATATGAGTCTTTCTTATCTTTAATGGATTGATATGAAAAAAGATCATATTCATATTGTGTGTTTTTTTTTTAATGAGCCTAATTGTTGGTTTTTGTAAGGAATTGATCTGGTTTTTTTAGTGGTTTTTAGCCATCAATTAGTCATTAATGATATTTTTAATGGTGTGAGATTGCATCTAATGGTGTAGAATCATTCAATTTCTTTTTGATGGTTAAGTGCTGACCAGAATTTAACAAAGATGATACCCCTAACACTCATCTTCTATAAATTTGTCATGTCAAACCTCAACTTTTCTTTTAAATTATGTTCTCTCACTTATTATAACATAGAGAATAAAATTTATATAACTAACCTCTTATAATTTCTCATATTAAATTTTTCAATTATATTAAAAATATATTTTAGAAAATATTAATTCATGTACAAGGTCATGTATGTCTTGGTCACCTGTGGGGAGCTCTCGACCACCGGGAAGATTTCGGAGAGGAATCAAGCGAGAGAATATAAGATGAGAAGACACCACGTCCAACTAAAAACCTTAAGGTAGTAAGTTAATGAGTCTCTCATCTTATGTTCTTTCGCTTGATCCTTCTCGAAATCTCCCCGGTGATCGAGAGTTTCCCACGATGACCAACAAGTGGTATCAGAGCTGATGGTTAATCGGTCTAGTGGTTTTAAGGGGAATTCAAGGTGAAGTATCGAAAGTCTTCCTGGCAAAGGTGGTCCGGGCGGCGTTTCCCGCTGTGTTTTGCGGCGGTGTGATGGACGAATACTCATATGTGGTGGAGGAGCTAGAAGGGAGTTGATACTTGATGTGGAGGCTCACATTTGAGGGGGAGATTGTTAATGTTGTAAGTGTGAGGAGTGTTGAAGTTAGTCTCAATTGTTAATGTTGCAAGTGTGAAGAGTGTTGAAGTTAGTCTCACATCAAAGAAAACAAGAAAGAGTGAGAATTTTATAAGATGAGAGACCCATTAACTCAGTGGCGGAGCCACATACAAGCCAAGGGGGGCAATGGCCTCCCCCAACTATTAAGTTTTCTTTACAAATTATGCATAAATTTTAATTTAGCCCCCTTAAAATTTTTATTTTATTTTTTGTTAATTATAAAATTTTTTTTAGCCCCTCCCTAAAAGTTAATCTAGCTCCGCCCCTGATTGTATATATATATTTCATAAAATTCTCCCAATAAAAAAAAAACCAAAAAAATATTCAAAATTTAGATCCCATATAGGACTAAAAGGAAAAAAAATTAAAGAAAAATGTGCCATTGTGCCTAAAGTCAAAGTCAAAGGCACCTAAGGTAGAAAGAAAATAAAACCAAAAAAAAAAAAATTAGATAACCCATTTTTCTTTCATTATGCAGTGCTTCTTAAATTGAGATATTATTTCAGGTTTTAAGCATGCATGATAAACATTTATAGGGTAGAGATTATTAAGTAGTTTGATATAACACTTCAAAAGATTTTAAAATAGATATAACTTGAACATTTTTAGTGTATTGTTATATCCATAGATCTCCAGAAGCTAATGCATGCCAATGATTGATGGACAAGCACTACAAGCAATAAGCAAATAAATAATCCTTGACTTTCCTGTGCCAGGCAATGAGTTATTGGGTATAATTAAGAGTAGCTGTCTAAACATGGTCTGCTAGAATTGAAATCTTGAAGCTAGTGGTAATTATTAAATGGTTAAAAAGAATTTTTTTTTTCTTGTCATCGTGAATGGTTAAAGATTAATTCTCTATTTAGTTATCAAAAAGATCAATAAAAGGATTTTGA
>NC_029791.2:13408417-13410273 GCF_000816755.2 Arachis ipaensis | reverse complement strand
AGTTCATTATTCTTAGTTTTTTTTTCTGAGTTAATTCTAAAAGATATACTAAATAAATAAGTCATTTTTACAACCGTTTAATCAACTTATTCTATTTTTTTTCTTATGTTTCTTTTTTTGTTATTAAATATTAAATTGATTAATTAATTAAATTTAATTACTAAAATTACTTGATCATACCGATTCTAAAAAAAAAAAGAGAACACTTCGTGAATCACAAAAAGTATGTCATAATTGTACCTTTTTTTTGGGTCAATTGTCATAATTGTACTTTCAATAACATGCTAACGTTTGAATTTTTTTTTCTTTTTGAATTTGTTTTTTGGATCTTGATTAGTGTTTGTTCATGACCACAAAAAAATGTTAAAAAGTGTAAATGATTAAGAGTGATGTCATTGTCTACGTCATAGGGGTTTGTAGGGCACTGTAAATTATCTTTATTTTTATATTTTTGTTTGTCATGATAGGGCATTATAATTTTGTTTATTTATTGAATGAAAGACTATTCTATTATGAATAATTCATGTCGTACAATTCCATGCTACTATGTTTTATATTCTTCTAAACTTCCATTACTGGTCCTATATATCTTTTGCAGCTTTCACACTGATGGTCAAATCCACGTGCATGTGTGACAACTTTATTTTCTTTTCAAACCTTGTATTAATTATTTTTAATTTTCAGATAAGTCAGCTAGGTCTAGTATTCGGAATAATATTAGATGATTAATTGAAAAATGCATGCATTTAGTTTAGTTTTACATTACAAGAGATCAGAAGTGCATCATGACAATAACCCTTAGTTTTACATTCATGACAATAATATTACGATTTTATATTTTGTACATTTAATTTTTTCTATTAATTTTATATAAAAGTTCAATTTATATAAACAATTACACAAAATTGGTATAGAAAGAAATTCTCATGCATAGTTTATGAGAGGATTTTTTTTAGAATTAAAAAAAAAAATATTTATATTTGATTTTTTAATTTTAATTTCTTAAATATGATTTTTTTATTTAAGACAAATTTGTCGTACTCATAGCAAACTCTATAATTTATATAGAATTCGCTTAATTCTCCTGCAAATTTCTATATTTTTATAGAATTCGGCTCATATCCTGGTGGACTTCAATATAGTCTTTCAAAAATATTAATCAGATTAAACGAAAAAAAAGTTAAAAGATTAACAATGACAACCATTATCACTATCTTCAGAAATTTATAATTATAAATTTTTTTTGTTAAATATGACTTATTTTAACGTATTTGTATATTTTTGGAGACGATGATAATAATCATCATTATTTTATTTTAAAAGAAAATCTGTTTATGAGATACAGAGAGTACAAGGTGTGTCATATATATCACATATGTATGTAATGATGTATTGGTGATGAACGTCAGTCGTGAATAATGGGTTTGTGATAATGTTATTAATTTGAAAACGGCACCCTTTCATTTTTTATTTTCATTGATAACTACTAATATGTATATGGAGTTGTCACGATATATGGTAGTGTTATGAAGATAAATTGTAGACTTTTGATAATAGAGATATCCAAAACCACAATATATGGTAGTGTTATGGAGATAAATGGTAGACTTTCGATAACAGAAATATCCAGAATCCAATATAAAATATTTTTATTTACAAAATTTAAAAAGCATTTTTATGACTATGTTTTTAAGTACAAATTTTAAAAATTATTACCTGATTATAAAGAAAATAATCTATCACTTCTGGTTTTTTCAGAGAGGTAGTATAATATATTAATACTCAATTTTACTTTTCTTTTTAAAAATAAAAAATAAAATAAAAGTTATTTTTCATAAAATAATTTGAATAATTTG
>NC_029791.2:13400055-13408406 GCF_000816755.2 Arachis ipaensis | reverse complement strand
TTTTTTTTATAACTATAATTTTTTTTTCTTTTTTTCTCTTTATTCATTCTTTATCAATACAAGGTATTATACTTTCTACTGTGCATTTTATTTGTAATTTAAAAAAAAAAACACACATTTTTTTCTTTTTTAGATGAAAATAGGCTTTTAAAAAAATTATTTAAAAAACATTTTAACACGAACCTAAATAAAATAACATCCTCCCTCCCGTAAGGGCAGAATTACGTACTGTTATTAGAAAAATATATATTAATAATAGTAAATTAAGTTATTTTATGTTAAATAATTTAAATAACGATTATATTATTTTTTTTTGAAAAATAAGTTTTTTTTAATTTATAATTAACAAAATTCTTGTTAAATATGACTTATTTTAACGTATTTGTATATTTTTTGAGACGATCATAACAGTCATCATTATTTTATTTTAAAAGAAAATCCGTTTGAGATATAGAGAGTAATAGGTGTGTCATATATATCACATATGTATGTAATGATGTATTGGTGATGAACGTCAGTCGTGAATAATGGGTTTGTGACAATGTTATTAATTTGAAAACGGCACCCTTTCATTTTTTATTTTCATTGATGACCACTGATATGTATATGGAGTTACCACTATATATGGTAGTGTTATGGAGATAAATGGTAGACTTTCGATAATAGAGATATCCAAAAGTCACGATATATGGTAGTGTTATAGAGATAAATTGTATACTTTCGATAACAGGGATATCCAGAAATCAATATAAAAGTATTTTTATTCACAAAATTAAAAAAAAGCATTTTTTTTTACTCTTTATGTTTTTAAATACAAAATTTAAAAATTATTACCTGAATAAAAAGAAAATAATCTATCACTTTTGATTTTTAGTGAGATAGTATAATACATTAATACTCAATTTTACTTTTCTTTTTAAAAATAGAAAATAAAATAAAAGTTGTTTTTCATAAAATAATTTGTCAATACATCTTTTTTATTTTTTTTATAACTATAATTTTTTTCTTTTTTTCTATTTATTCATTCCTCATCAATACAAGGTATTCTATTTTTTACTGTTCATTTTATTTGTAATTAAAAAAAAATACACATTTTTGTTCCTTTTCTTGGATGAAAATAGGCTTTTAAAAAAATTATTTAAAAAAAAATTTAACACAAACCTAAATAAAATAACATCCTCCCGTATAAGGGCAGAATTATATACTGTTGTTAGAAAAATATATATTAATAATAGTAAATTAAGTTATTTTTTGTTAAAATTAAAAATAAAAATAATTATTTTTTTATATCTAATTTTTTAATTTTAATTTTTTAAATATAATTTTTTTGTATTTAAGATAAATTTGTCGTACTATCAGCAAACTCTATAATTTATATAGAACTCTCTTAATTCTCCTGCGAATTTCTATATTTTTATAGAATTCGGCTTATATCCTGGTGAACTTCAATACGCTCTTTCAAAAATATCAGATTGGACGAGAAAAAAAAAAGTTAAAATGTTAACAATAATAACCATTATCATTATCTTCAAAGTATATAAGAGTACATAAGAGTACATAAGAATATATTATATTTTTTTGAAAAATAAATTTTTTTAATTTATAATTAAAAAAATTCTTGTTAAATATGACTTATTTTAACGTATTTGTATATTTTTGGAGACGATGATAATAGTCATTATTTTATTTTAAAAGAAAATCTGTTTATGAGATATAGAGAGTAATAGGTGTGTCATATATATCACATATATATGTAATCATGTATTGGTGATGAACATTCGTCCTGAATAATCGATTTGTGACAATGTTATTAATTTGAAAACGGCACCCTTTCATTTTTTATTTTCATTGATGACCACTAATATGTATATGGAGTTACCACGATATATGGTAGTGTTATGGAGATAAATAATAGACTTTCAGTAATAGAAATATCCAAAAGCCACTATATATATAGCAGTGTTATAGAGATAAATTGTAGACTTTCGATAACAGAGATATCCATAACTCAATATAAAAGTATTTTTATTCACCAAATTAAAAAAGCATTTTTTTATTCTTTATATTTTTAAATACAAATTTTAAAAATTATTATCTGATTGAAAAGAAAATAATATACCTGTACGAGATGTCTCTGGTATGGGTTAAAGGGTGGATCAGGAATGGGTACCTGCAAAGACACTCCGACGCTTAAGTCAGAATGGATCTGAGAGGTGTTACGTGTGTGAAATGAGTCATACCTGGAGGGACCTGGGTCCTCTATTTATAGGTGATGGGAGTCGTCTTATCTTATCTTGTTTGGCTAAGATAAGGGAGGTGTTTGAATTCGAAAGTCGGTTAGGAGCTCTAGAGGGCCGGTTTCGGGCCTTCCGGAAGAGGGAGATGGGTCGGACCCGAGGAATCGGGTTCGGGTTTAGCCTTGGGTCCGGGATCCTTGGGCCGGATCCGTAACAGTTGCCCCCGCAGCAGGAGAGCGAACAAGGTCGGTCTGTCGCTGGGAGGTGTGGTGTTTGACCGCGGGCTGGGTCTTTAGTTTTTCTCGGGTGTTCGTTTGGTTTTTTGACGTGAGATCGGTGTCTCGGCCTCGGCTTTTGCTGAAAGGTTCGTCTGACCGTTTTGGTTTGACGTGACTCTTCCGAGCCTACTGCGTCTGTTGCGTTCTTCGAGGCGTGCTTTATTAGCTTCTATTTTTGAGGGGGACATTTAATGCGAGGGGGCATTTTCCTCTTTTGCCCCTACGAGCCTTACCTTGTCTGGGGTTATTTGTGTATTTTCGCCTCCCTCCCTTTTGTAACCGTTTTGGCCTTTTGCTTTAGTTCCCTTGTTCGTTTTGTTTTTCCTTTTTTCGTTCTTTCTTGAAGAAATCTTCTCTTCTCTCTGTGTTACTGCTCTCTGGTGCTTGTTTGCCGCTTCTGCTTCTCAAGCTTTCCCAGGATCATTTTCTGCGTTTCCAGGTTGGTATGCTTCGCTTTTCTTCTTTTTTTTTTGTGCTATGCCTGTCATTCTGTATTTGCCATGCGTTGCTTTGTCATTTCCTTGCTGCATTGTGTTTTGGGCGGTGGTATTTGAGTTTTGAGGGGGCTGAGTGTGGTTGTGTTTGGTTAGTAGTGGCAGTGCACCACCGTGTTGGATTGGCAGTAGCGGTAGGTTTCTGTTCTTGCTTCTGCGTAGGGTTGGTAGGCTGATGGTGGTGCTCCTCCCTGTTTTAGGTATGTATCGGCGGAGAAATGAGGGTGTTGGTGCTCCCGTAGCTCCCTCCAGGGGCGTCCCCGCTCGCTACACTTGGGTGACTAGCGACGTGTGGGGCGTTTCGTCACGGATGACGGAGGCCGATCTTCAACGCCTCCGTGATCAGGGGACGATTTGTGGTGGTGGTGAGATGGAGCAGCAGTACGAGTTTGCCCTTCCAGATGCCGACGAGCGTGTTTGTTATTTAAATCTTCATTCGCCCACTGTTCCGGACTGGATGTGGGTTTACGAGTCGATGTTTACTCGGCTCGGCGTGCGGTTTCCTTTCTCGCCGTTTGTTCAGGATTTGCTGAGTCGGTGTTCCGTGGCGCCGTCTCAGCTTCATCCAAATAGTTGGGCTGCCGTGCGGTCTTTTGAATTGGTGTGCCGGTATCTCGACCTTCCGGCTTCTGTTCCTGTTTTTCTTTTTCTCTTCTTATGCACTCTCCCGACTAAGGAAGGGAAGCATAAGAAAGGATATATGTCATTCCATGCTCAGCCTCATTGCCAAATTTTTGGGTTATTTGAGGATTCCTTTCACGGTTTCAAAAGGGAGTATTTTAAGGTGCACCCCGTCCAGGGGCATCATCCGTTTTGGCTGTCGCCGGAGGGCGTACGCCGGTTTCCGACATACTAGAATTTCCGTGCTGGCCCGTCGGTTCTGACTAAGTTCACCTATGATGGTTTATCCCGGGAGGATAAGGATGTTGCCAACATTTTGTGGCATTTGTTTGGCGAGCATCCGTTGAATCCTCGGGATGTCATGGGGGATCCCGAGGCTTGTCGGGCGTATATTGGTGTGTGCCTTTTCTCTTTCCTTGATTTTTTATGTTTTGTTTTCCCGAGTTTGTAACTTGATTTTTCTTTGGTTTCTTTCAGTTGAGATGGCTGGTGGGCTGACTTCTCTGGCCAGGTTGAAGGCAGCGATGGGTCGGGAGGAGGGATCTTCGTCTCCTTCTACCCCTGTCTCCAATCCTGCCGTGGATTCTCAGGAAGTGATTTCCTCGGGTGCGCGAGCCGACGCTTAAGTTTCTCCTGGTCCTGCGAACTCTCCTGAAGTCGTCGTGGTGACGGCTGCTGAGGCTTCTCGGAAGAGAAAAAGGCCTGAGGACCCGAGCAGCGAGACTTTCGAGGAGGAGGGTTTGGTGCCTAGTGTGATGGATCGTCGTTTCGATGCCCCGGGTTTTATTGATCAACACTTGATGCCTGGTACGGAGCCATTTTTTGATGGTTACGATGTTTCGTTCCAGGCCAAGTCGGTGTATCGTGCCCTCCTTCAGTCTGCTGTCGTTGTTCGGAAGGCTGAGCCCGTGATGGCTCAAGTTAGTTTGTTGGATAAGAAACTCCGTCACTCTCAAGCTGAAATGGTTAAGCTGAAGGAGAAGCTTGAGGCTGCCGAGATTGCGAGGGAGAAGGCAGTGAAGTCTTCTGAGGAAGCCGGGGCAGAGATTCTCCAGCTTTCCGAGGTTGAGACTTCACTTCTTTCTCAACTGGGTGAGGAGCGGCAAAAGGCTTCTAATGCGGGTTCCCAGGCTGCCGTGCTTTTCGGTGAGACGGAGGCTCTGAAGGCCGGGGTTGCTACCTTAAAGAGGGAGAAAACGGAGTTGCTGGCTGATGCTAAGGATGCGATTACTGCTACCGAGGAGACGATGAAGGCACAGGCCCTGGTGTTGGCTCCGGGCGTGGATGTGTCCGTGATGGGAGCGTTCAAGACCGTTCGTGATGGCCGGATAGTCGACCTCGAGTAGCTTTATCTCTTGTAATTTTGTATTTTTGCTTTTAGACTTGGTTTGTTTCTTGGGTATTTTGGTTTTGGCCGTGGGCCGTGTAACTGTGACTTCGTGATTTCGGTTTTCGTTTAACGACTTTTACGGCCGTTCGGGCCTTTCGTATATTCCGTTTAAAGCTATTCCGTGTTTTTGGTTTATTTTGTTCCCTGTTTGGGATGAGCGGACCGTCGTGTGGTCGGATTTTCGTGGATATCCGTGTTTTGGGCCTGGAGGGTGATCGGTCCTCCAGTTTGTGGCCGTAATTTTGTTCCGTATTTGGGACACTTAGAAAATAAAGAATTTAGGGATAGCTTTTTAATGGAATTTTATTGATGGGTGGGCCTCGTTAAAATCCTCCGTGTGTGGCGGGAAAGAGGACCCGGGATTGATACTTAAACGAAATTAAAAAGGTTTTTCAAGATTTGTAAAAATGGGAACATAAGTGGAGAAAAGACGATAAAAAAGGAAGGGGGTGACTTAGCGAGGTCAGTCTAAGTGTAGTATCATCGTAAGTTGGCGGCGTTCCATGTCCTCGGGACTTCGTTGCCGTTAAGCCATTCGAGTTTGTATGCTCCCTTTCCGATTGCAGCCTTGATTCTGTATGGTCCTTCCCAGTTGGGGGTGAGTTTTCCCTCTCCTGGGGTCGGGGGACCGATGTCGTTTCGTCGTAGGACGAGGTCGTCAGTTACGAATTCTCGCCGGATGACTCCGTGGTTATATCTTAGGCTAATTCTCTGTTTTAGGGCTAGCTCCTTGAGATGGGCTATGCTTCTTACTTCGTCAATGAGGTCTCGTTCCGCTCCCTCATCGTTACCTCCGACTGTTTTTCTGGGGCTTGGGTCTCCGATCTCTACCGGGATGACCGCCTCCACACCGTATGTTAATCGGAAAGGTGTTCCCGTGGACGTTTGGGGTGTGGTTTGGTATGACCATAGGACCGATCCGAGTTCATCGGCCCATAGTCCTTTGGCTTCGTCGAGCCGCTTTTTGAGTCCTTTGACGATTATCTTATTCGCGGATTCCACCTGTCCGTTTGTTTGGGGGTGTTCTACCGAGCTGAAACGGTGAGATACACGTAGCCCTTCTAAAAATTCTTTGAACTTTTTGTCAGCGAATTGGGTTCCGTTGTCCGAGATAATGATCTCGGGGATCCCGAATCGGGTGATGACCTGTCGCCAGAGGAATTTTCGGCATTGGGTTGCCGTTATGGAGGCCAGTGGTTTGGCTTCGATCCATTTGGTGTAATAGTCTATGGCGACGATGAGGTACCTGAGTTGACCGGGTGCCGTAGGGAAGGGTCCGACGAGGTCGATCCCCCAGGTGCCGAATGGCCGTTTTGCCGATATGATGCTGAGCTGGTGAGGGGCGGCTTGGTGGATATTGGCGTGCCTTTAGCATTTGTCGCAGCTTTTGACTATTTGTATGGAATCCCGGATGACCGTGGGCCAGAAGTAGCCTGCCCTGATGACTTTTTGGGCTAATGTTTTGCCTCCGACGTGGTGGCCGCAGCAACCTTCGTGGATTTCGCGGAGTATGTACTCTGTGTTCTCAGGTTCGACGCATTTGAGCAGGGGTTGCGAGAATCCACGTTTGTATAGCTGTCCTGCGACAACGGTATATTTGGCGGCTTCCCTTTTTATTCTTTTTCCTTCTTTGGGGTCCGGCGGCAGTGTTCCGTCGAGGAGGTACTGTAGGATAGGGTGGGTCCAAGATCCCTGGTTTGAGAATGTCAGATGAGCGTTGGTTGTCGTTGACACGGAGGGTGACTTAACGACTTCCTGGATTAGCGATTTGTTACCGTGTCCAGGTTTGGTACTGGCTAGTTTGGAAAGTAGGTCTGCCCTGACGTTTCGTTCCCTAGGAACGTTCTGTATGGTAACGTGCTCGAATCCTTCTTTTAGTCTGTTTACCTTGGCGAGGTATTGTTGGAGTAGGGGATCTCGTGTCTGGTAGTCTCCGCTAATTTGAGAGCTGACTACCTGGGAATCGATATTTACCTCTAGGACCTTTGCTCTGACTTCCCGGGCTAGGGCTAGGCCTGCCAAGAGGGCCTCGTATTCTGCCTGGTTGTTTGAGACCGGGAATTCGTATCGTACTGACTGTTCGATCACGACTCCGTTATGGCTTTCGAGAATGACTCCGGCGCCTTCGGAGGTGATGTTCGAGGAGCCGTCAACGTGTAGTTTCCATGATTCGGGGATGGAGTCTCCTGGTGTCATTTCGGCGATAAAGTCGGCCATGGCTTGTGCTTTGATCGCATATCAGGGTTCGAACTTGATATCGAACTGGGATAGTTCGATGGACCATGCTAGCATTATGCCCGCTAGGTCGGGTTTTTGTAGTACCTGCTTGACCGCTTGGTCGGTTCGGACCGTCACGGAATGTGCCTGGAAGTATTGTCGTAGGAGCCGGGAGGCTGTAAGGAGTGCGAAAGCTAGTTTTTCTAAGCGTGAGTAGCGAGCTTTCGCATCCTGTAAGACTCTGCTTATGAAGTACACGGGTTTTTGTTCTTTTTTCTCGTTTTCTCGGATGAGCGCTGCTGCGAGTGTCTCCTCCGTTATGGAGAGGTACAGGTAGAGTGTTTCCCCTGTCTTGGGTTTGGCGAGGATTGGAGGTTCCGCTAAGACTCTCTTGAAATGTTGGAATGCTTCTTCGCATTCCGTTTCCCACTTGAAGGAGGCTCCTTTTTTCATTAGTTTGAAGAAAGGGATTGCCTTTTGAGCCGATGCCCCGAGAAAGCGTGATAACGCCGTCAATCGGCCAGTGAGCTTTTGGATGTCTTTAAGGTTTTTTGGGCTTGTCATTTCGAGGATGGCACGACATTTCTTCGGGTTTGCTTCAACTCCGCATTGCGTGATCATAAAGCCGAGGAACTTCCCTGCTTCCATCCCGAAGGCACATTTTGCCGGGTTAAGTCGCATTTGGTGCTTTCATAGGGTGTTCATTATGATCTTGAGGTCGCTGGTGAGTTGCTCGCCGGATTCGGTCTTGACGAGCATGTCGTCTATGTAAACTTCTAGTTTGCTTCCGGATAGGTTTTGAAATATCTTGTTGACAAGTCTTTGATAGGTGGCTCCCGCGTTTTTCAGGTCGAAGGGCATCACTGTGTAGCAGTAAGTCCCGTCTGGGGTGATGAACGCTGTTTTTTCTTCGTCTGGTCGGTGCATCGGGATCTGATTGTAGCCGGAATATGCGTCCATGAAGCTGAGGTATCGGTGGCCGGATGTGGCATCTACTAATCCGTCGATGTTTGGTAAGGGAAAGGCGTCCTTCGGACAGGCTTTGTTGAGGTCCGTGTAGTCGACGCACATTCGCCATTTCCCGTTAGGTTTTTTCACTAGTACAACGTTGGCT
>NC_029791.2:13391205-13399986 GCF_000816755.2 Arachis ipaensis | reverse complement strand
TTTTTTCACTAGTACGACGTTGGCTAGCCATGTCGTGTAGGGGAGTTCCCTGATGAAGTTGGCTTCGAGTAGGGCTTTAACTTGCTTTTTGACCTCGGCGGCTCCGGTCTGATGCATTTTTCGTCTCCTCTGTGCTACTGGTTTAGCTTTGGTGTCCACGGCTAGCCGGTGGGACATGAGGTCGGGGCTTATACCCGGCATGTCGGCTGGTGTGAATGCGAACAAGTCTCTATTTTGCTTCAGGAGTTGGGAGAGTTCTTCTTTAAGATCGTATGGGAGGTTCCTATTAATGAAGGTGTATTCCTCCTTGGTTGGCCCTATTTGTAGCTTTTCCATGTTTCCTTCTGGTTCTGGCCTGGGTTGGCCGTCTTGGCGGGCATCCAGGTCAGCTAGGAATACCCCGGCTGCATCTCGGGATTTCTTCCTTAGAGCTAGGCTGGTGTTGTCGCATTCGGTTGCGACCTCTCGGTCTCCGTGGATGGTACCGACGGAGCCGTCGTCGGTTCTAAACTTCATGAGGAGGTATTTGGTAAAGATGACTGTGGAGAAGTCGTTGATTATTTTTCTTCCGAGAATCACGTTATAGGCTGTGGAGTCTTTTAGGACTACAAATCCAGATAGGACTGTCTTCTTTTGGTTGCTTGTTCCTATGGTGATGGGAAGGGTGATTGAGCCGTTTGGTTTGAGGAACTTGTCTCCGAGTCCCATGACGCCGTTGCGGTGTGTTTGGAGGTTGTCGTTGTGGAGCCCGAGCTTGTCGAAGGCTCCTCGGAAGAGGATGTTCGAGTCTGCCCCGGTGTCCACCAGTATTCTTCGTACTAGTCCTGTTCCGATCCTGGCCGAGATGACGAAGGGGGCATCTTCGGCCGAGGTACCGTGCTAGCAATCCTCTGGTAAGAAGGTTATCGTGTTGTCAGCTGCAATGGTTGGAGTTTGGTTTCTGACCGCCATTACTTTGAGATCTTTTTTCATTGTTAGTTTCGATTTGCTTGATATGTCCTTGCCCGTGATGACGTTTACTATGATGGTCGGGTCGTCTTCCGGGCTTTCCCTGGGGGTTTGCTTCTGGGTTCTCGGGTTACGCCCGTCTTTTTCGGGCGACCTGTCTCTTTCCGCACGTCTTGGTTCTCTGATGATTTTGGCAAGTTCTGGGATTTTGCCGTCTCGTATGGCTTGTTCGAAGGCGTCTTTAAGGTCGAAACAATCTTGCGTTCTGTGACCGTAACCTCGGTGGTAGTCGCAGTAGAGGGTTTTGTTGCCTCCCGTCCTCTCTTTGAGTTGTCGTGCTTTTGGGATGATGCCTCGATCTGCTATTTGGTGGTATATTTCGGTAATGGGTGCTGTCAGGGGCGTGTAATTAGAGAATTTGCCAATTCTCGGTGGTCGGTTTGTATTTGTCGGTCTGGGGTGGTCCCTTTGATTCTCTCTAGGTGGTGGATTTTGGCGAGAAGTCGAGTTACCGTGTTGGGTGTTGCCGTGCTACCGTTTGTTGGCGGCGACAACCTGGCTGACTTCTTCGTCATTGATGTAATCTTTTGCGACATTCTGGATCTCGTGCAATGTCCATACTGGTTTGGTGGTGAGGTGTTTGCGAAAATCTTCGTTCATGAGTCCGTTGGTTAAGCAAAGGCTCGCGACGGAATCTGTGAGTCCGTCGACCGTTAGGCATTCGTCGTTGAAGCGGTCGAGGTATTTCCTTGTGGATTCTTCTTGCTTTTGCGTTCCCCCTAGCAAGCTGATGGGGTGCTTGGCTTTGGTGATTCTAGTTGTGAACTGGGCCATGAACTTTTGTGTTATGTCGTGGAAACTGGCTATGGATCCGTTTAGGAGGGCGTTGAACCATTTGATTGTCGGCCCTGCAAGGGTTACCGGGAAGGCTCTGCATCGGACCGCGTCGGCCGCTCCTTCTAGGTTCATTCTGGCCTCGAAGGCCGTTAGATGTTCCTGGGAGTCCTTGGTCCCATCGTACTTCATGTCGGTCGGTTTGTCGAATCCTTTGGGGAGTTTCGCTCTCAAGATTCTTTCCGTGAAGGGTGTAGCTCCCATTATTGTGTGGTCGTTTCTTGTGCGCTTGGTATTTCAGTATCTCCGATCTTCGTCTGAGTCGTGTTGTCGACTTAGATCTCGGGAAGTGCTGCGGTTGTGTTTCTTGTTGTACCGCCGTTCTGGCGATTTCTCGTGACCGTGGTCTCGTGAGGCGCTGCGACCGTCTCTCTTATCGGGTCGTCGGGTTGGCGACCTGCCGCGGCGAGATCTTGACCTGGAAGTTGCTTGGCTTCCGTGTTCGTTGTTGTGTTTTTCTCTATTGGTTAGTTTGCCTTCGAGTTCCTGGACCCGGAGGCAGAGGTCCTGGATGATCTGCGCCGCTTTGTCCCTTGCTTTCTCAGTATGTCGTTGGTCCGTGACGACGTGATCGTTCGTGTGGTGGACAGTACTTGCTATTCTTGCTTGGTTTGTGACCTCCCGGTGTTCTGGGGTTGGGTTAAGCAGTCGGGAGTCATCCTGGCTTGAGGGGGTTTCCTCCAGGACGTCTCCCATCCGGCTCGGCTGGCGCAAGTTCCCCACAGACGGCGCCAATGTACGAGATGTCTCTGGTACGGGTTAAAGGGTGGATTGGGAACCTGCGAGTCGAGGCGAAGACCGAATCGCTTGACTGGAGCAATGGGGGGAGGTACCTGCAAAGACACTCCGATGCTTAAGTCAGAATAGATCTGAGAGGTGTTACGTGTGTGGAATGAGTCATACTTGGAGGGACATGGGTCCTCTATTTATAGGTGATGGGAGTCGTCTTATCTTATCTTATTTGGCTAAGATAAGGGAGGTGTTTGAATTCGAAAGTCGGTTAGGAGCTCTAGAGGGCCGGTTTCGGGCCTTCCGGAAGAGGGAGATGGGTCGGACCCGAGGAACCGGGTTCGAGTTTAGCGTTGGATCCGGGATCCGTGGGCCGGATCTGTAACAGTTGCCCCACAGCGGGAGAGCGAGCAAGGTCGGTCTGTCACTGGGAGGTGTGGTGTTTGACCGCGGGCTGGGTCTTTAGTTTTTCTCGGGTGTTCGTTTGGTTCTTTGACGTGAGATCGGTGTCTCGGCCTCAGCTTTTGCTAAAAGGTTCGTCTGACTGTTTTGGTTTGACGTGACTCTTCCGAGCCTACTGTGTTTGTTGCGTTCTTCGAGGCGTGCTTTATTAGCTTCTATTTTCGAGGGGGGCATTTAATGCGAGGGGGCATTTTCCTCTTTTGCCCCTACGAGCCTTACCTTGTCTGGGGTTATTTGTGTATTTTTGCCTCCATCCCTTTTGTAACCGTTTTGGCCTTTTGCTTTAGTTCCCTCGTTCGTTTTGTTTTTCCTTTTTTCGTTCTTTCTTGAAGAAATCTTCTCTTCTCTCTGTGTTACTGCTCTCTGGTGCTTGTTTGCCGCTTCTGCTTCTCAAGCTTTCCCAGGATCATTTTCTGTGTTTCCAGGTTGGTATGCTTCGCTTTTCTTCTTTTTTGTTTTGTGCTATGCCTGTCATTCTGTATTTGCCATGCGTTACTCTGTCATTTTCTTGCTGCATTGTAATTTACTAATTCATGTGAATATTGGTCAGCCCAAAAGAAGATCTATATTTGACCGAATTACATACACACATTGATGGTAACTATATGGTTCGATAACTATTTAAACTTAAATATTGAACCTTGTGTTTATTTTTTATTTAATCATACAACCATTTATCGGATCGAAGGAAGGTTGGTATTTGGTCAATTAATAGAAATATATACGGTAATAAATAGATATAATTCTCAAGTTTTCATGTGAATAATGAGTCGATCCAAAGATAGGCTTATTGTTAGACAGAATTTCGTTGAGAATGTTTGGTAAACTGCACTAAATAAATTTATGTCTGTGTAATTTATGCGAGTCCAAATCGGCCCAAAAAAAGTTCTGTACTTAACCAAATTACATGCACATTTATGATAATAAACATATGATACTTATTTAATTCCATGTAAACAATAAATTTGTCCAAAGATCCACTTATTATTTGATAGGATTTATTATCAATGTTTGATTACTATATTAAAATACTACTTACAAATTAATATTTTTATCTAAAGACTAGATATTAATGTTGTGCTAGGTATTTATGATGGACCCATCATTATACGAATTTTATTCATATAATATATAACATGTGTGAATACATTATTTTGCTTTAAAGTTATATCTGCTAATGTTAGTCTATTTTTTAAATAAAATTTTTAAATTAAATAAAAAAAGAATTTCTATGTCATTAATAACTTATATTTCATCAATTATTATTTCATAAGGTTGAGATAAATGGTTGAATTGAATGTGGTTGATAACTTATATTAGTTCAGTAGGAGTAAATATATTTTCACTATTCTTATATGTCAGCGACATGTATGATTGTAAATAAGGTTATATACTCAATTCTAAGGGAAACAAGTATAGTCTCATTAGATACCTCAAGAAAGTTATAAAGCTCAAAATGTTTATTATGTTTCAGTAGTAATCTGATTAATAATAAATTTGTAAACAGTTACAGTTATTATATATTTTATTGGTATTTTTGATAGATATTTGAGTCAGTTAAAAATGAATCACTAAATAATAGACAAATAAATTTTGTTATAGTAAAACATTACATGTTCACACATATAAAGTCAAAATCTAAAATTAGAGATTATTTGGTATTCAGATTTTGATTTTGTTGGATGTCAACATAATTTTGATCCATTGCAATTATATTTATATGCTCATTGAAAAAATTCTTTAAAAAAGTGTTGAGAAAATACTTATTACTCTTTTCATTAAAGCACTTGAGTATAAAACATATTTTTAAGGCATCCAATTTTACTGATTATAAATACTTGTCACAAATTATGAAAATAAATTTGAAAAATCATTTGAGTTATTTTGTGATAATGTATTAGTAGTCTAATATTTTAAATTATTATTAAATAAAAAATTTCAAAATATTTAAGTGTCTAATGAGTAAACTAGCACAAATTCCATAAATACATGCATATTTGGTTTATAAAAACAAACACCTAAGGTCTTTTATGTGGATACTATTCATATGGGTGTCATGTCATTTTATGATATATTGTAAATCTTGAGTAATTAGTAAATAATTAATTAATGAATTAATTATTATTCAAAAAAATTAAAAATTAAATTTTATAGTTTCATGAAGTAAAAATAATTAAAATATGAATTTTAACACTGATTTTAAAGATTTTAGTCTAAAATTGGATCGAACCGATTGGACTAGACTTAAATTGGACCCAAGGCTCAGCATATAAATGGGACATTCAGCCTTCTTCCTTCCTCAGGAACAGTTTCACGCAGAGGAAGTTGAAGAAAAAGAAAACCTAACGAAATCTTTTCCCCAAATATTCAAACCCTTGTAGCTTTTAATCTAGAGCTTTGATTGACGAGCTGTTAGGGCCATGCGTTTATCTCAGAATTCTCTACAGAATCCACCTAACAATTTGGTAAGAAATTTTAGATTTGATTCTTAGTTCTTCCCCTCTTTAATTTGTGATTTTAGGGTTTTGATATTGAGAGATTTTATGATTTTGATGGTTTAGGGGTATTCTAACGGTGGATAATTGTTGGGTTTCACTCCAATTTTGAGTGGATAAGGTAAGAAATCATTTAACCATATATGAATCATTAATCAGCAAACTCTATGTTAATTATAGTGAATTTGGATTATATTAGATTGAATTGGGTGTTTTGGAGTTAAATTGGTGGATATTGGAAGCTTGAAATTGAATCCTAAGAGCTGAAAATTTAATTAGTGAGGAGTTGGAGCTTTAGAAGTTGAGAAACGGTGGATAATTGAAGCGTTCTGAGTTTAGAGAGGAATCGGCCACGGTATAGTTTCGGTTTCTCGTAATTAAAATATAATGTATCGTGAAAACTTAGGTTAGTTGACTGTAAGATAGGATTGAATTGTTGATGTTGTGAGGATTGATATTTGTTCGTATTTATGAGGTTTGGTGATTTTGATGTTGATGATTATTGATATGTATGATTGGGTATTGTATTGGTGGTGTGATAATGATGATGTATGTTTGGAACGAGCATAATTGGTATTGTTGTATTTGGATGAGAATTGTTGAATAAAGGATGAGAAATGGGAGTTTGAATAATGTTTAAATGTTGGAAGGGTTGGAGAGTATTTAGTATAGTATAAAAATGCTTGATATTGATTTTGGAATGGTAAAAATTGGGTTTTGTTTGTGTGTTTTGAAACTTGGAGGTTTGGTAAAATTTGAGTAAAAATCAATTTTTGACCAAACTTCGACAGGTCATAACTCGGCTTCTGGACTCTCAATTTTTGTTAAACTTGTTTTTAAAAGAAAATTGTGTTTGTGAGATTTATGCCATTCGAAAAATGGACGAAAAATGTTTTAAAACAAAAGAGTCATGCACGTTTGAAGTTTGTTGTGTGAAAAGAGAAATTTGCAACTTTGCTATTTTTTGGAAGAAAAAGGAGGCATGCATACGTGGACCATCATATGTGACGCGGACAGAGAGCGCTACCCAAACGTCTCGTGTATGCATTAGTTTCTGGAGGCTCGCGTACGCGGACACCATGTTGCGTACACGGAACCTTGTTTTGGTAGCATAAGTGATTTTTTTGAAGTCTTGCCAATTTTCTAGTTTTCTAACCTCTTTTAATTACCTGTTAAGGTTCGATACGCAGTTTTAAGCGTAGGAACGATAGTGAGCCTATAGAATAAAGAAGAGAATTTGAGTTACAGAGTATAAATAAAGTGATATATGACTTGAATGAGAACTGAAACTATGTTGATTGATTAGGAATGATAAATTGTTGATGATATATGATTAATGGATATATGATTGATAAATAAATGAGATTGGAATTATTAAATTGAGGATTCGGATAAGATGCAGTGGCATCATCCACTTGCTCCAAGTAAAGGTTCAAGAAAGTGATTATGATGGTTAGGCGGTTTGAGAAGGAGGAGGTTGGCTATGAAAATGAAGAATGATAAGAGTTGATTTAATTATGATTTAATGAATGAATTTGGAAATGAAACTGTTTTTGAGCTTGACCTAGCAAGGATCATGGTGCTTTATCGCTTGTCCAGTGTCGATATATCTGTAGGGATCATGGTTATTTATCGTCCACGTGTGTACTATTTTTCAATTAAAAACGTCTATGGGGATCGAGGTGGTTTACCGTCCGCAGATGGTGGGGATCGAGGTGGTTTACCGCTCACCAGTTTTCAAGAGGACAATGTCCGGGTTAGCTACCGGACATGTCGGGTTGACTATATAACCGACAGATAAGACTCATCAACCATAGGACAGGCATACACCATATGCATTTGTTTGTCTTGATTGAGTTTGCATTTCTTAGGTTTGCCTATTTGATTTATTTTGTCTAATTGCTATATGTTCTATCAGTTGTATCTGCATTCTATCTGTGTTTTCTTTATCTGCTTTGTATCTCTATGCAAATGAGAGGCCCCTTATCTGGTGGAGGAGTGATGAAGGCAGTTCCACCAGTGTTTCGGAGGGTTGGAGGAAGCAGGATTTGAAGGGTTAAGTTAGAATTAGAGTTATAACTTGAGATCCTTAGATTATATACCCAAGATATGTTTTAACTTATTCTTTAAGTTTAATTTAAGTGTCGGGGTTCTAGGATTGTTTCTGGCTTTCTCGAGACCTTATATGTTAATTATGTGGGCACCGTTTTCATGCTAAGAACCTCTGATTCTCATTTCATACATATTATTGCTTTTTAGATGCAGATCAAGAGGTACCTCACTGAGCATTCTAGAGACTCTTGGGACCGAAGAACTATCTTAGGATTTGATGTTTGTATTTGGTTTATGTTTATATATTTGTATAGATTCTCTATCTTGTATATATTATATTTTGTCCCTCTTAGAGGTTGACTTGGAGAAATAGGATTTATATTTATCTGTTGATTCATAATCGCAGGTCGAGTTCGGAGTTTGATATTTGTATTTTGGAATTCTAATATATGTTTATGGTCTTTTAGCCTTCTTTTCAATCTTGCTTATCTGTCTATGCTTATCTTTCATGAGCGACGCGATTTCTGTTTCGATTTTGCTTAACTTCTTTTTCAAGACTTCCAGTTATAACTTCTTTCAACTATATCTATGTACGTATTTTATTTTTAGAGGTCGTAGCACCTCACCACCCCTGATTTACGTCATAGGCGTAAAGCTCTGTGTGATAGGGTGTTACATATATTATTTCAGCAAGAGTGTACATTTGAATGCTCATAATTTAGACAAATTTACGAATATAAATATTTCTGCATAAATAAAGGATTTAGTTTTGTTTTCACTATGACTCATTATCTCATAAAGGTATTAAAGTTGGACCAGTTGAAAATAGACATGAATGAGATCATTTTTGCATGTAATTTTTAGATTTTCTCATCCAAATTTGATTTATGTCATTGAGTATATTAGTATGGTGATTATCGTGGTTTTGTCGCGACACTAATGTGATAAAAGTTGCAATAATTTCATAATTGATATAAGAGACGGATCATATTGTTAAAGTAATAAAGGAAATAGCATTCAGATGTGCGCATAAAATTTATAAGATGTGATTATCTCAAAAAAATATATATGTATAGTCTAAGTGAGAGATTGTTAGGAAATTATTGTTTTCTAATCTATTTATGGACAATATATATATTAATTATAATCGTAAATTAAGCTATTTCATAATAAATGACTTATATAACGATGATCTCAATTA
>NC_029791.2:13390441-13391134 GCF_000816755.2 Arachis ipaensis | reverse complement strand
GGAGGAAAGGTCTCCTTCCTTTTAAAATTTCAAGAGAACTTTTATCATTTTATATTTTGGCACTTTTTAACATTCTATTTTTTATTTTGGTTAGACCCTTCTCATTAAATTTATAATTCGCTGATGAATATTTGAAATTTTTTTTATCAAATACTATTAAAGATAAAAAATTTAAAAGTTTCTTATCAAAAAATATTTAAGATTCGTCTTTTCATAATTTTATAGGCTAATTTTTATTTGAATAAACTCGTACTAATTCATAACATTTTAAATATTTTATTTTTGTCCCAAAAAATTTTAAATAAATTTAATATTGTTCTACTATAAATTTGACACTAATACTAATAGTTAACGGAACAAATGATATAAATGTTAATAACATTACTAGTTAAGTTATATATCTTTCACGTGCTAAAAAAACATAACCAAAACTTTTTTGTAACACTTCTTTTCAATTTTCTTTTGGTACGAAATTCCAAATCCTAACAATCAATCATTAACGCGCTTTAAAATCAAAGAAAATTTTTTTATATTAGTGATCGTGGATCAATTTTAATTACTTACATACTGAAATCGAATGTTATTGGCTCTTTAATATACAAATTGTTTATATCAAATTTAATGGTGAGACAACATTGAATCCACTTAAAACTTTTTTGGAATTGAAATAAAAAATTTGAAAATTTTTTAGAT
>NC_029791.2:13379911-13390368 GCF_000816755.2 Arachis ipaensis | reverse complement strand
CAAATACTGAGACTAAAATATTATTATTATTATTATTATTATTATTATTATTATTATTATGTTTTTAGTAGTCAATATTATTTAATTTTTTATTATAAAATTATTCTTTAATTTTTATTTTTAGAGAATTTAAAATTTAAAAGTAAAATTAAAAATTAAAAAATTAACACTCTAATTAAATCTCTGTTGTTATATACTATATATCTGCATATATATATAAATAAACTTCAGGAGTTTGAAAAGCAATTAATTAATTTCGTACTTTTTATTGGTTTATTATTCGATACCCTTGACTTTTATTATTATAATTTTTGTTGGTGCATTTGGTACCTCAATCTTTAATATGCATACTTTTTTAACGGTGAGTACTAATCCATGGCCACACAAAGCAAAACAAAAACGATTACGATGTGGATTGCTACATAATATCCCTCTAAAACTCAATGCATATATGAAGAAATCTAGTGTTGTTGGATCAAATCTAGCAGCACATTATTGCCCAGCGGAGTTTTGTCGTATGTTATGGACCACTACAAGTTCAGTCCAACTAGTCGTCGGGTTGGATCACCACCTCTAATCCAGGCCCAAGCCATCCCTCACAAGGAAAATTCAACGGGTCGGCCCCCAACACTTGATCTGACCGACATCCGGCTTCACCACCTGCGCAAATCGGCACACCACGCCTAGCAAACCGGTCGGGTCGGTTTTTTCGGGACAACACCCGAAGTCCGGGACGACCAGCACCTCCCACGTGGACAGGGACAACTCATGAGCATCCTGGCCAGTGGGCTAAGTCATCTTTGGGCCCGTCCACCGCAGTATATAAGGGGAGAGGTTAGCACTCCTCCCCGAGGTACACATCACCTTTCCTAATCTGGCTATCATTTCGTACGGGCACTGACTTAATCGTTGGAGTGTCCTTGCAGGTGGCCACCCCCTTCTCTCGTCCGTTGCACCACCAACTCCATCAGTCTCTGGTTAGAGGCCAAGAAACCGCTCTGTGCTACTTCAGGGTTTCGTCCCCTCATCCTTTCGTCATCACCCGACCCATCGAGCACCCGAGATCATCAGGTGACGAACATTGGCGCCGTCTGTGGGGATCCTGGAGCAGACATGGAGTGACTCCCCACTTCAGAGGAACTCCGTGACGGAGGTGGGGCCCGCCTGAGCAGGGAAAGTTTGACAGCCCGTGCCGGCGAACAGCCACGATCCTCCGTTCAGCCAAACCAACAAATCTACACCAAGATCCCCGAAAGACGTCCCTTCGGAGGAACGGGGCCGACAGCGCCAAGATCATGCAAGAACTCAGGCACAGAGTACAAAACCTTGAGCGAGAGCTGGCAGCGAGGAGCCGATCCCACGGAGACATCAGCCACTCTCACGGCGATGCCAGCCAATCGCGCACCCGCACCCGATCCCCCTCTCAAAGACACGAGATCCAAGAAAGGAGCCTAGCATTGTGCGACAAGGCGCATACACAGGCGACTTCTCGACCTACCCACGGCAGGTCCGAAAGTCACGGGGAGTCCCAAAGAGGGAAAGCCAAGAAACAATGTGATCCCATCATCATGGGAGCCACCCCCTTTCACCCCTCAATCCTCAAGGCTCGGCTTCCGAAGAACTTCGACAAGCCAACGAACATGAGGTATGACGGGACTAAGGATCCCCAAGAGCACCTCATAGCCTTTGAAGCAAGAATGAACTTGGAAGGAGTAGGCGACGCGGTCAGATGCCGAGCATTCCCTGTAACGCTGGCAGGCCCAGCGATTCGATGGTTCAACGCCCTCCCACAAGGATCCATCACAGCTTTTACGAACATTTTCCAAAGCTTCCTGGCTCGATTCACGACACGCATAGCCAAGGCAAAGCACCCAATCAACTTGCTAGGGGTTACCCAAAAACCCGGGGAGCCGATCAGAAAATTCCTAGACAGATTCAACGATTAGTGCCTGGAGATTGACAGCCTTATGAACTCAGTCGTTAGTCTTTGCCTAACGAACGGCCTGCTAAACAAGGACTTTAGGAAGCACCTCACTACCAAGCCTGTCTGGTCCATGCAATAAATTCAAAGCGTGGCCAAGGAATACATCAATGATGAGGAAGTGAGTCAGGTTGTAGCAGCCAACAAACGGCAGCTCCCAAACCCCCAGCTCAGCAGGCCCCCCAGGTCGACAGGTACAAAGAAGCTCCCAGGGACGGCACCCTAGGCAAGCAGTCCAAGCAACCCCCACGGGTAGGAAGGTTCACGAACTACATGCCACCTACGACGGCCATAGTAGAGGTTTACCAACAGATTGCAAACAAGAGAATCCTATCTAGACCTAGACCATTGAAAGAAAGAACGGGAGGCAACAAAAGCCTTTACTGTGATTATCACAAGGAATTTGGTCACAAAACCCAAGACTGCTTCGATCTCAAAGATGCCTTAGAGCAGGCCATCAGAGAAGGAAAGCTGAGTGAATTCTACCGGCTCATCAGAGAACCAAGAAGACGAGAACGAGAGCGCTCTGAGGAAGATCGTAGCCGAACTGTCAAGCCAAGGCAAGAACCCATGGGGGATGGAAATAACCCCCCAACCTTTGTGGTCAACATCGTGGTCGGGCGCGACAGCCCTCCTAAGTCCAAATCGGCAGCAAAAAAGAATACCCGGGTACTCTCCATCTCAACAGAAGGTCCCGTCACCAGCAAAAGATCTCCCACGATATCCTTTGGCCCGGAAGATAAATGGTTTCACAACCTCCCCGAGAACCCCCTCCCCCATGGTGGTTACTGCGATGGTCGAGACAGGATTAGTCAGACGAATCCTCGTCGATACGGGAGCTGATTCTAACATCCTATTCAGAAACGTGTTCGATGCCATGGGGCTCAATGAGTCTGACCTCAAGAATCACCAGCATGGAGTCATGGGACTAGGTGATAACTACATAAAACCTGACGGGACGATCTCTCTCCCAATCTGCCTGGGAACCGGTGACGCCAGGAAATCGGTTATGGCAGACTTTGTAGTCCTCAGAGACTCCACAGCCTACAATCTCATCCTGGGGAGAAAGACCATCAACGAATTCTTAGCTATAATATGCACTAAGTTCCTAACAATGAAGTTCATAACGGACAAGGAAACAGTTGGCTCTATAAGGGGAGACCTAGAAACGGCAGTCGCCTGCGACAGTGCCAGTCTCTCCTCAAGGAAAGAATCTAAGAGGGCAGCTGGCGTGTTCTTGGCAGACCTGGACGTCAGGATGGAGGACAAGCCGAGACCAGAACCAGAGGGGGACATGGAAAAGTTTCAGATAGGGAGGTCGGCAGATCAGTTTACCTTTGTAAACAGGAACCTGCCCCCATGAACTCAAGGGCCCCCTCATGGAGGTTGTAAGGGCAAACGGCGACCTCTTCGCATGGACACCGTCAGACATGCCGGGACTGGATTTCGAGGTCATGTCCCACCGACTAGCCGTAAAACCTGATGCCAAACCAGTATCCCAGCAGCGAAGAAAGATGTCTCAAGAAAGGGCCGATGAAGTCACCAGACAAACAGCAGGGTTACTAGAAGCAGGATTCATCAAAGAACTCGAGTATTCAACATGGCTGTCCAATGTCGTCCTAGTCAAAAAGCCAACGGAAGGTGGAGAATGTGCGTTGATTACTCCGATCTGAACAAAGCATGCCCAAAAGACTTTTTCCCCCTCCCCAACATCGACACTTTGGTCGACTCGGCGGCAGGATATCGTTTTCTTAGCTTCATGGATGCCTACTCGGGCTATAACCAAATTCCAATGCACTGACCTGACAAGGACAAAATGGAATTCATAACGCCAGGGGGTACTTATTGCTACAAAGTAATGCCCTTTGGGCTGAAGAATGCAGGGTCCACCTATCAAAGGCTAATGAGCAAGGTCTTCCATGACCTCATCGGCAAGTCAGTAGAAGTATACGTTGATGACATCCTTGTGAAAACAGCAGAACCGAACAAGCTAATAGACGACCTTCAGGATGTCTTCAAAGCACTAAGAAAATTCAAAATGAGGCTCAACCCACTCAAGTGCGCATTCGCCATGGAAGCAAGGAAATTCTTAGGGTTCATGATAACACAAAGAGGGGTAGAGGCCAACCCAGACAAATGCGAAGCCGTCCTCAAAATGACAAGCCCTGGGTGCGTCAAAGACGTGCAACAACTCACTGGGAAACTCACGGCTCTATCCCAGTTCCTCGGTGCCTCGGCAGAAAGGGTCATCCCATTCTTCAACCTAATGAAGAAAGGGATCACCTTCGAGTGGACCCCGGCGTGCGAAGAAGCATTCAGCCGCTTCAAAAAGATACTCTCTAAACCTCCCATACTCAGCAAGCCTAGAGAAGGGGAGCCCCTGTACTTATACCTAGCTATAACCACACAAGCAATGGCGGCAGTCCTTGTCCGAGAAGAAGACAAGACTCAATGCCCAATATACTTCATCAGCAAAGTACTCCAAGGCACAGAGTTGAAGTACACCAAGTTGGAAAAATTGGCCTACGCCCTACTGACCTCATCCAGAAGACTAAAGCAGTACTTCCAAGGGCACGTGATCATCCTGAGAACCAACCAAGCCATTCGGCAAGTCCTCCAGAAACCCAACCTCGCGGGAAGAATGATGGCATGGGCAATAGAGCTGTCCAAATATGATTTGCAATACGAACCCAGGCAGGCAATCAAAGCCCAAGCCATGGCGGATTTCCTGGTAGAGGTCACGGGGGAGGCTCCTGATGTACCGAACACACGGTGGAAGCTCCACGTCGACGGAGCATCCAACCAAATGTTCGGAGGGGCCGGGATCATTCTCGAAAACTCGGCAGGAGTAGCCTATGAACAATCAATCAAGTTCGACTTCCTAGTCTCCAACAACCAGGCAGAGTTTGAGGCCCTGATAGGAGGGTTAATATTAGCCAAAGAGGTCGGAGCATCAAGGGTGGAAATAAACAGCGACTCCCAGATCGTCACTTCTCAGATAAATGGCAGCTACCAAGCCAGGGACGCACTACTACAAAAATACCTAGAAAAGGTAAAGGAGCTATGCAAAAGCTTCGAGGAAGTCACAATTCAGCACGTCTCTAGAGAAAGAAACGCCCGAGCCGACCTCCTTTCTAAACTAGCAAGCACCAAACCCGGGACAGAAAATAGATCCTTAATCCAAGGACTGGCAACCGAACCAGCAATCATCTTATGCGCAAGCCAAAATCCAAACTCTCCCTCATGGATAGACCCTATCTTCCGATATATGGAGCATGGAGAAACATCCCTAGACGAGAAGGAGGCACAGGCCACCAAGAGGGAAGCTCCCAAATACGTGATCATACAGGGGCAATTATACAGGCAAGGACTCCACCAATCCCTACTCAAATGCCTACGCCCCGACCAGACGGACTACGTCCTAAGCGAAGTCCACGAGGAGTGCTGTGGCCATCATATTGGGGGAAGGTCGCTAGCAAGAAAAATCATCCGAGCAGGATATTACTGGCCCACAATGATGACGGATGCCCAGGAGTTCGTCAGAAAATGCAAAAAATGCCAGGAAAATGCCAACTTCCACAAAGCACCACCCGAAGAACTCAACCTGATGATGGTCCCCCGACCTTTCGCCCAATGGGGAGTCGACCTCTTGGGACCGTTCCCACCTGGGCCTGGGCAAGTGAAATACTTGATAGTAGCCATAGACTACTACACTAAATGGGTAGAAGCAGAATAACTGGCTAGCATATCTTCAGCGAATTGCCAAAAATTCATGTGGAGGCAAGTGGTCACCAGGTTCGGAATCCCAGAAACCGTTATATTGGACAACGGAACACAATTTACCGGCAAGAAGTTCAAAGGATTCCTAGCAGGACTGGGAATCAAGCAAAGATTCTCCTCAGTCGAACACACCCAAACCAACGGCTAGGCGGAGGCAGCCAACAAAGTTATCCTAAAAAGGCTAAAGAAGCGACTTGAGGGAAAAAAGGGCTCATGGGCAAACGAGCTAGCTTCAGTCCTATGGTCTTATAGGACCACCCCCAATCATCCACCGGCGAAACCCCCTTTCGACTCACATACGGGGTCGACGCAGTCATCCCAGTCGAAGTCGGGGAACGGAGTCCAAGATTACTCCTCAGAGGAGGAAACGAAGCAATCAAAAAAGATCTGGTCGATGAGACAAGGCAAATGGCGCATCTAACAGAAACAGCAATAAAGCAAAGGATAGCCCTAAGGTACAACGACAAGGTGCTAAAAAGAAACCTAGGAGAAGGTGACTTGGTCTTACAATGCAATGACATAGGGATGCCAACCCTAGGAGAAGGCAAGCTGGCTGCAAATTGGGAAGGCCCTTACAGGGTGAGAGAGGTTCTCGGCAAAGGAGGCTACAAGTTGGAGAAGTTAGATGGAAGCGAGGTACCGAGAACATGGAACATGGAAAATCTAAGGAGGTTCTACTCATAAAGAGAAGCAACCACACGATCTGACAACCTCGCTCCCTCCCACTAATTCCCTTTGCATCCCTTTTTACTATCTTTCACTTAATTATGCATTACATCACTTCTTTGTTCAAAAGTTCTATAATAAGTATATAACGAATGTCTTTTTGCAAGATTCATATCAAAATGACAAAACGGAAAAAAACAAATGGTCGACCTAATGGAAACCCAGGACTGATCACCCCGGGAACCAAAGGGACCCAAAGCAAGAACGGCTCCGCGACAAGCAACAAAAACGGTAAACACTATAAAATGGTAAACCAAAAGGCCTAGACGGCCCGAGTAAGTGAAAAATAAATAATAAAAGTAAGGCCACGATGGCCCGAGAAAGCAAACAATAAAACAGAAAAGGCCTAATATAGATAAAGTGCCAAAATGTCTGTTACAACCAAAAGGCTCCTTAAACAGGCCCAGAGATAAAAGCAAATCACAAAAGATAAGTCAAGAAGCATAAAAACTTAAGACTTGAAGATGTCAACAATCTTCCCGTCCTTGACAGTCTTGAGAGTGCCAACTTAAGAAAGATCGAGGTCGGGAGCCAGCACGGCCACCTGAAGCTTGATCCCCTCCTCAGTCAGCTTCACGGCCACCCAGGCCCCCTTTGCAAGCTCCTTGTTTTTCTTCTTCAAAGCAACCATCTCCTGACGAGCAGCCTCGGTAGTCTCCGCCAACTTCAGCTTTTCCTCAAGTTCTTTGGCCTTCTCCCCAGCAGCAGCAGCCTCACCACGAGCAGTATTCAAATCTTTCATCAAGGTGATGTCTCGATCCACCAGCCTGTTGATCTCCTTGGCATCCTCCTCAGCCTTCTTCTCCTGTTCAGACAATTTTGTCTTCAGAGACTCCTCCCGAGATCTTGAGTCCGTCAGATCTTTTTGGGAGTCCCGAAGCTTCACTTCCATAGCGTGATCATTTCCCAAGACAGGCTCCACCTTCTTGGCAATAGCTGCAGCAAGAAGACTGCAGTAGATCCACCTCGTTTGCCTAGAAAGGTCGGCATCATGGAAAAACTCTACGGTGCCTGGGAGCAACTGGGATTCGATGAAGCCCTCAGCATCGAAATTCTTCTCCATAACCGAGAACGCCTTCCCAGAATTCTATTTTCTCTTTTTAGGGTTGCTAACGACCTTCAAGTCATCGTCACCAAACCCCAGATCCTCCTCGTCAAAAGGAGCTTCCACCTCCACGCTCGGATTCCCCGAGGTGTTCTCAGGGGGCCTCAACCTTCTCCGACTGACCTTGGTCGGCCCCGTCATCCCGACCGCTGCCCTCCCTGGCATCCCCCTGGTCCTGACTCGCCGAAGGAGTCGCCGAGGAGTCCTCACCACCCTCACCATCCACTTGGATGAGATTCATCAGGTCAGCCAAAGTTTTCCTCCCACCAGCCATGGAAACTGTAAGCAAAGAAGAAGGAAAAAGCAAAGGCGTGAGTGATAGAAGAGCAAAACACTAAAAATACGAAAAGTAAAAGAACTCACCAACATACGACTGACCGGCCTTCCGGTTCTCCATAACCATACGGGGATTAAGATTTTTCTCGCCGAAAATAGCCAACAAGATGTCGGCAATATTACAGTCTTCCGGGCTCAACCAATCATAGGATATTTTTATCAAATAATCAGATCCCGCCCCGAAGCTCCAGTAACTCGGGATCCGCCTTTCTCCCTCGGCAGTGAGCCAGAATGGTTGATGACCCTCGATTGGCCTAACCTTGAAGAAAGTAGACTTAAAACCATGGAAAGAGTCCTCGAAAAGGCCAAAAATCCTACGACCTTGCTGTGCCCTGAAGGACATATACCCCTTCTTCGACTTCCCTTGACGAGAAGGATTCGTAAGAAGAAAAAGGTAGAGGAAGACATTTACAGAGGTCGGAAGCTCCAAATATTAACAAACCATCTCAAAGCACCGGATGGTAGCCCAGCTGTTCGGGTGCAGTTGCGATGGAGCTACATCGCAGCGGTTCATCAAACCCATGATGAAGGGGGAGAAGGGTAGGCGAACCCCCAAGGTCGTGAACATGGGTTCATAAACCCACAACCAGTCAACGACCCGAGGATCCGCCAAGTTCTTCTGGCAAACGCGCTCCCGATTAGCAGGGACATAAACTTGGTAAAATGCCTCCTCGGGACCACCACTAGGGCAAATCCTGGAGGCTCTCCTTTGTGACCTTGGAAGGGGTGTCCTTCACGTCGGAGGAGACCCACGCATAATGATCGATGAAATCAGCTAGCGGCTGTTGAGCCTGGTTAGGGAGAACGAGGCGCTCAGCCATACCTACAGCGGGGCACCACTTAGTCAGAATGGGAGATCGGGAACCCATAAAGCAGCAAAACAAGTTACAACCAAAACCACCTCCTAAGACACCCCTATGCTAACCCAAAACTCAAGACTAACCCAGAAAAATCCAGTGGCGCCCCCTCTAAAGGAAGAAGTAGCGAAAAGCAAAAAAGAAACCCAAGCATGCACAAAAATGCACAAAGGCACCAAGGGAAACCAGAAAAAAGGAAAAGAAAAGAGAAACCATAACAAGGTATCAGGAAAATGCAGAATCTGGAAAAGATGAAGGAGAAATCCAAAAGAGCAAAGCAGCAGCAAGAGCAAGGATGGAAATGGAAGCAGCGGTAGTTCGAGAAAATAGAGGAAGAAGAAAAAAGTGGAGAAATAAGGAGTTGTGAAAATAAAAAGGGCAAAGAATGTAACCGTCGGAAGGAGCGCCAAAGGACAGGGGCATACCTGTTATTTTACGTGAATTTGAAATCATGAAATGATGGGGCATTAAATGCCTCGCGCAGAAGCCAAGAAGACAGCATCAGAGATGAGGCAACCACGCGTGTGAGACACGAAACGCCATCAACGGACTCCCGAGAAGAGGAACACATTCCCTCTCGGCGAGTAGGACAAACGCGCCTAGCCATGAGCTCCAAACCTCAAGGCTAGCGTGTTGGGGGCACTGTTACGGACCACTACAAGTCCAGTCCAACTAGCCGCCAGGTCAGGTCACCACCTCTAACCCAGGCCCAAGCCATCCCTCACAAGGAAAATCCAACGGGTCGGCCCCCAACACCCGACCTAACCGACGTCCGGCTTCACCACCTGCGCAAACCGGCACACCACGCCTAGCAAACCGGTCGGGTCGGTTTTCCCGGGACAACACCTGAAGCCCCGACCCGAAGTTCGGGATGACCAGCACCTCCCACGTGGACAGGGACAGCTCATGAGCATCCTGGCCAGTGGGCTAGGTCATCTTTGAGCTCGTCCAGCGCAGTATATAAGGGGAGAGGTCAGCACTCCCCCCGAGGTACACATCACCTTTCCTAATCTGGCTATCATTTCGTACGAGCACTGACTTGATTGTTGGAGTGTCCTTGCAGGTGGCCACTCCCCTCTCTCGTCCGTCGCACCACCAACTCCATCAGCCTCCGGTTAGAGGCCAAGAACCCACTCTGTGCTACTTCAGGGTTTCGCCCCCTCATCCTTTCGTCATCACCCGACCCGTCGAGCACCCAAGATCATCAGGTGACGAACAGTTTATATGATAAATTTAGTGTGTGATCAAATTACATCACATTAAAAATGAGTTACTAAATTATTTACTATTTATTTATGATAAAAATTTATGTATATTTATTTTCATGTAAAATTAATAATAAAAAATTATTAAATAATAATTTAATCAAATCTATTAAATTATTTAATAATTATTAATTATTAATTTTATATAAAAATAATTGTGGGTGATATTAAAGGATGACTTCTGAAAAAGTAAAAGTACACATTAATTATATCTGTTAAGTCAACTATCTAAATGTCGCCGCTAAATCCTTTGTTAAAATAGGTTTATTTATTTATTTGTCCATTAAAAATACATGTTAAGTTTGTAAATTAATTTTTTTATTAAAAATATAAAAAATTTTAATGTATTTATTTTATATTATTAAATAAAAATATTTAAAATTTTCTACTTTTATCATGTATTCTCA
>NC_029791.2:13379163-13379871 GCF_000816755.2 Arachis ipaensis | reverse complement strand
TTATCGTTTTTTTGAAAAGGAAACATGTTCAAATAATTAAACTTCAGAAAAAGGTCTTAAAATGATCTTCTACAATCGAATATTACATCAGCATTTTTATCTAATATAATTAATCTAAACAATAAGTAATGATACAAGTTACTTTATATTTCGAATTAGGTCAAATTACTTGTTAAATGAATTTGAGTAAATGTCTTTTTTAGTTTTTAACCATTTATCCGATGAATTTTTCATTCTCTAAAAAATTTAAAAACTCAAATCAGTCTCTATCTATTTTGATATATGTATGTTCTAGTTCTTATCTACTTTGAGTAAATACTCTTTTTGATCTCTAATTAGAGACTAAAACGTACATATATCAAAGTAGATAGAAACCGATTTAAATTTACTGAATAGGTAATTTAACTTAAGTAACGCATGCAGGCACCAGCTACACATTTTGCATATAAATCGGACTCTCAAGTATATAACTTCAAAAATATCACAATCTTTCTCTCCCTCTGCCAATTATTTTAATCTTTAATTTTTTTAACAAAAATTGTCCACCTCTTTTATTTAATCTTGTTTAATTTGTGGGTGTCTAAACTGAAGTTTCTACGCACTCAAGCTAAGGGTTGAGAAACTCATTATTTCTCCCTCTACAGTTACCTGGTTAAGATTGTGTGTTTAATATGATCTAAAATAGATATTATAAAAAAAATATTTATA
>NC_029791.2:13360997-13378234 GCF_000816755.2 Arachis ipaensis | reverse complement strand
ATATTTTAGTTAGGAAAAGTATAGGGTACCAACATATTATCTGCCAACTTCTGCCAACTCTTATTTATAATTGTATTTTATGGAAGTGTGTTTGTGGATGTGTCTAATAATTAATATTTTTTAAATACATATATAAAGAGACACATCCAGAAAATATATCTATAAAGACACTTCTATTAAACACAGCTATAAAGACACATCTACAAACACACTTCTATAAAACACAATTATAAATAAGAGTTGGCAGAAATTGGCAGATATGGTGTTGGTAACGTAGCGAAACCGTTTTAGTTAACTATCGAATAATTCAAGAAACTCTTAGTGGGTTACACAAAATTTTGGCACTTTTCATACTTTTCTCAAGATAATATTTATATTACCAACATTGATAGGTACAAATACAACTAGGTCCTGGCTTGAAATGTCAATACCATCTATCCAATTAATTAGTGCAACACTAAAATCAAACGGCATTGAGTAAGGTACTATTTTAATTTTTAAAATTTTAGTTAAATTTTTATTTAGTCTTTAATATTTTAAATATTATAGTTTTGTTTTAAAAAAATTTAGTCAAATTTAAAATTGTCATACTGTTAAATTTAATATTAATAATTAAAGAAATAAGTGACGTAGACGTTAATAATGTTACTAATTGTTACGGCCTGGCCCACCCTACGGTTCGGTCCGACCCGAGCGCCATCTGACCCGGACACGCGTCCCGCGACCGACCCGGACACGCGTCCTGGACAGCTCACGCATGGCTGTGAGATAACGTCCCTAAGAAAGTGGGCCCGCCCTCATTGGGCCCACCTCTGACAGTATATAAGGGGAAGATTTACTCTTCCCCCAAGGTACGTAACATATCGCATCACCCCCTTTCGCCTGCACATTACTGACAAGAGCGTCAGAGTATCTTTGCAGGTGGCACCCCCCTTTTTACACGAAGTACTCGGGACCTCGCACACCCTTGGCCGGTAGTCCACGACCTGACGAGCCCCTACCATCTCCGAGGATTTCAACCCGAACCGTCCGATAACCGACCTACCGAATATTGGCACCGTTTGTGGGGACTCGTCCATGGACTTCGTGCTAGTCCAAACTGGGACAGGCGGCGAGGCCGTACCTGGAGGCGACGCCGCCGGGACGGAAACCCGACAACATCCAAGGTCGCCCCCGAGGAACGCAACCCAATCACATGAGAGACGCCCCTTTGGGGGGACCGGAGACAACCACGCTAGAATAATGCAAGAGCTACGCCACAGAATGCAAGACCTAGAACGCCGGTTAGCAGATAGGGAACGCGACCAACGTACCCCAGAGCAGAGTGACTCCCGCTCTCGCTCCAGGAGTCGCTCCAGACGCACGCCTACCCCCCAAGCTGAGTCCGAAAGCACCGGGGGGAGAGGGCGCGCGAGAAGACGTCGTGACCCCGTCATCTACGCCAGACGTGAGAGGCGGCATACCACGAACCGCAAGGACGAGGACACTCGTCGGGAGAGCGACGAGGGAAGAACGACGGGAACACGGGAACCCGTAATAATGGGGGCGACCCCTTTCCACCGTTCCATACTCGAGGTCCGGCTGCCAAAACACTTTGACAAGCCAACGGACATGAGGTACGATGGAACGCAAGACCTGCTGGAACACCTTACGGCCTTTGAGGCCAGGATGAACCTAGAAGGAGTGGGAGACGAGGTAAGGTGCCGCGCTTTCCCGGTCACCCTAGCGGGACCTGCAATACGGTGGTTCAATAACCTCCCGCAGGGCTCGGTGACCCAATTCTCCGACATCAGCCACGCCTTCCTGGCTCAGTTCACGACCAGGATCGCCAAAGCCAAGCATCCGATCAATCTGCTGGGAGTGACCCAGAGAGCCGGGGAGCCGACCAGGAAGTACTTAGACCGTTTCAACGACGAATGCTTAGAAATCGACGGGTTGACAGACTTCGTGGCGAGCTTGTGCTTGACGAACGGGCTCCTGAATGAGGATTTCAGAAAGCACCTCACCACAAAGCCAGTATGGACAATGCAGGAGATCCAATGCGTGGCTAAGAAGTATATTAACGACGAAGAAGTCAGCCGGGTCGTGGCTGCCAATAAACGTCAACCCTCCTACAACCAAACCCGGCACTACGAGGGTGGAGAAAGACAAAAGGAACACGCCAGGGATGGCGGTCCGAGTAAGGCACCTAAGCCATTCCCCCGGGTCGGGAATTTCACCAACTACACCCCCCTCACGGCACCGATCACGGAAGTTTACCAACAGATAGCCGAGAAGGGGATACTATCGAGACCCCGACCTCTGAAGGACAGGACGGGGGGAAACAAAAGCTTTTACTGCGAATATCACAAGGGATACGGGCACAAGACCCAAGACTGCTTCGACCTGAAAGACGCCCTGGAGCAAGCAATCAGGGACGGAAAGCTTGCCGACTTCTCCCACCTCATAAGGGAGCCGAGGAGACGGAATTGGGACCACGATGGCGAAGACAGGTCCCGGGCGACAAGACGACGTCAAGAACCAGAGGGGGACGACCACGGTCTCACGGTGGTGAACGTAGTAACAGCGAGGAATTCCGCCCCGAGGTCGAAATCGGCACAGAAGAAAGACGCCAAGATCCTGGCGGTCTCCTCCTCATCCGCCAGAAGTTCCCGGGGACTTCCATCCATCTCCTTCGGCCCTGAGGACCAATGGTTCGACGAGGTACCGGAAAGTCCCCCCATGGTTATCACGGCCAGAGTCGGAACCGGCCTCGTCAAAAGGATCCTGGTAGACACAGGGGCGGACTCGAACATCATGTTTCGCAACGTTTTTGATGCCTTGGGACTGCGCGATGCCGATCTGGCGACCCACCAGCACGGTGTGGTAGGGTTGGCTGACCACTTCATCAAGCCAGATGGGATCATCTCACTCCCGACCTCCCTGGGACAAGGACAGAGGCGAAGGACGGTAATGGCCGATTTTGTTGTCTTACGAGATTCCACAGCTTACAATATCATCCTGGGGAGAAAAACCATCAACGACCTTGGGGCAATGATTAGTACGAGGCTGCTCGTAATGAAGTTTGTTACTGATGACGGATCCGTAGGATCCATCAGAGGAGACTTGGAAACGGCAGTCGCTTGCGACCACGCCAGCCTTTCTCTCAGGAAAAAGTCCAAAGAAGCATCCGAGGTTTTCCTTGCCGACCTGGATGCCAGAATAGGTGACAAGCCCAGGCCTGAGCCAGAAGGGGACTTGGAAAAATTTAGGGTCGGTGACGGGGAGGAGAGGTTCACGTTCATAAACAGAAACCTCCCCCATGAATTAAAGGAACCTTTGATGGAGATGATCAGAGCCAATGCCGACCTCTTCGCGTGGACGCCAGCCGACATGCCAGGGATAGATCCCCAACTCATGTCACATCATCTGGTCGTCAAGCCGGAAGCTAAATCAGTGGCCCAGAGGAGGAGGAAGATGTCACAGGAAAGGGCAGAGGAGGTGGCCAGGCAGACGGCTAGCCTCCTTGAAGCAGGGTTCATCCGAGAGCTGGATTACTCGATGTGGCTGTCGAACGTGGTCTTGGTAAAAAAGCACAATGGGAGGTGGAGAATGTGTGTAGACTATTCCGACCTCAACAAGGCATGTCCCAAAGACTGCTATCCCCTCCCCAACATTGACGCACTCGTCGATGCGGCGGCAGGGTACCGTTATCTGAGCTTCATGGACGCCTACTCCGGGTACAATCAGATACCTATGCATCGACCCGACGAGGACAAAACAGCGTTCATAACGCCAGGAGGGATCTATTGCTACAAGGTGATGTCATTTGGTTTGGAAAATGCCGGCGCCACATACCAGAGACTGATGAACAAGATATTCAGTGAGCTCATAGGCAAGACAGTAGAAGTCTACGTGGACGACATCCTTGCAAAAACCACACAGCCCGACGATCTCCTAGGCGACCTGGGGGGCGTATTCGCGGCCCTCTGACAACACGGCATGAGGCTCAACCCGTTCAAATGCGCCTTTGCCATGGAGGCCGGGAAGTTCTTGGGATTCATGATCACCCAAAGGGGAGTAGAGGCCAACCCAGAGAAGTGTCAAGCGATTCTTCAGATGAAGAGCCCGGGTTGTATCAAAGACGTCCAACGTTTGGCGGGAAGGCTAACGGTATTATCCCGCTTCCTCGGCGCATCGGCAGCAAAAGCCTTACCCTTCTTTAACCTGATGAAAAAGGGGATAGCATTTGAATGGACCCCAGCGTGTGAGGAAGCATTCAACCACTTCAAGGCAATCCTGGTGACACCCCCAGTGCTCGGGAAGCCCAAGGCCGGAGAACCACTCTATCTCTACTTAGCAGTAACAGAGGAAGCGCTTACAGCAGTGCTCGTACGAGAAGAAGGGAAATCTCAGCAACCGATTTACTTCGTAAGCAGGGCTCTACAAGGAGCAGAGCTGAGGTATAGCAAATTGGAAAAACTGGTGCTCACACTCCTGACCTCCTCCCGTAGGTTGAGACAATACTTCCAGGGACACCGTGTAGTCGTGAGGACGGACCAAGCAATTCGCCAAGTACTCCAAAAACCTGATTTGGCTGGGAGGATGATGACTTGGGCCATTGAGCTCTCCCAATATGACTTCCAATATGAGCCCCGACATGCGATCAAGGCGCAGGCGATGGCAGATTTCTTGGTAGAGGTAACGGGTGATCCCCCCGAGGAAACGGGCACACGGTGGAGGCTCCACGTAGACGGTGCCTCCAACCAAACGTCCGGGGGAGCCGGGGTCATCTTAGAGAGCCCGGAGGGAGTCATTTACGAGCAATCGACCAAGTTCGAATTCCCCGTGTCGAACAATCAAGCGGAATATAAAGCCCTCTTAGGTGGACTAACACTAGCTCGGGAAGTCGGGGCAACAAGGCTGGAAGTATGCAGCGACTCACAAGTTGTCGCCTCGCAAGTAAACGGAAGCTATCAAGCCAGGGACCACCTCCTACAAAAATATTTGGAAAAGGTTAGAGAATTGACAAGGCAGTTCCAAGAGGTCACAGTCCAACACGTCCCAAGAGAAAGGAACACACGGGCAGACCTCCTATCTAAACTAGCGAGCACGAAGCCAGGAACGGACAACCGGTCTCTCATCCAGGGCATGGTGAAGGAACCAACGGTTGCCCTCCATTTGACGGAGTCAAGCCCCTCCTGGTTGGACCTCATCACAAACTTCCTGGAACACGGCAAGTTACCTGACGATGAGAAAGCAACCAAAACGTTGAGAAGGGAGGCAGCCAGATACGCAATCATACAAGGGCAACTGTTCAGAAAGGGGCTCAGCCAACCCCTATTGAAGTGCTTACATCCCGACCAGACGGACTATGTACTTAGAGAAGTCCACGAGGGATGCTGCGGCCACCACATCGGGGGCAAAGCCCTAGCAAGGAAGCTCATCCGAGCTGGATATTACTGGCCATCAATGATGAGAGACTCCAAAGAATTTGTTAGGAAATGCGTAAAGTGTCAAGAAAACGCCAACTTCCACAAAGCGCCGGCTTCCGAGCTGAGTTTACTGACGTCTACACGACCTTTCGCTCAATGGGGAGTCGACCTCTTAGGACCTTTCCCAGTTGGCCCAGGACAAGTTAAATATCTCATAGTCGCCATCGACTACTACACCAAATGGATAGAGGCTGAACCACTAGCCAGCATATCCTTATCCAATTGCAGGAAGTTCATGTGGAGACAAGTGATAACCCGTTTCGGTATCCCGGAGGTCATCATTTCGGACAATGGGACGCAGTTCACTGATAAGAAGTTCACGGAATTCCTCACCGGCCTGGGCAAAAAACAAAAGTTTTCCTCAGTAGAACATCTCCAGACAAATGGACAAGTGGAGTCCGCAAACAAAGTCATCCTACTAGGCCTCAAGAAACGCTTAGACAGCAAGAAAGGCGCATGGGCCGACGAGCTCGCTTCGGTCCTCTGGTCCTACCGGACAACTGAGCAAAGCTCCACCGGGAAAACCCCCTTCCGACTAACGTACGGGGTCGATGCAGTGATACCCGTGGAAATTGGCGAACCGAGTCCACGGTTACTTCTCGCAGGAGTAGACGAAGCGGTGGAAAAGGACCTGGTGGAAGAGACCAGAGAGATGGCCTACTTGTCAGAAACAGCATTAAAACAAAGAATAGCTCTGCGCTACAACACTAAAGTCCTCAGGAGGGATTTTGAGGAAAGAGACCTCGTCCTACGATGCAACGACGCCGGTTTACCGACCTCAGGAGAAGGAAAACTGGCGGCAAATTGGGAAGGTCCCTACAGAATCAAAGAAGTGCTCGGTAAAGGCGCCTACAAGCTGGAAAGACTCGACGGCAGGGAGATCCCGAGAACATGGAACGCAGGTAACCTGAGGAGATTCTATTCGTAGCTTGGGCTCACCGACCAAGTGGCCTAATAAGCTAGGTAGAGTCTTGCCTTGATCAAATGTTAATTCCCAATTATTCACTTTTATCAAATGCCTATTGTGTTAATAAACTTGTCTAGCTAACGACTAATTCTTACTTGTCCAAATTCTTCCATCTATTATCTTCCAACGCGTACCTCACGAGATCGTACTCGTAAACGGCAACCCGGGACTGATCACCCCGGGAAGCCAACGGAACCACAGCCATATCGAGCAGCTTCATAAATAAAACCACAACGGTTCTAATCGGATTACCAACGCAAACGGCAAAACGGGCACAAGCAATAAGCCCGCCCCGAAAAGACGATAACGAAAATTAAACGCCAAGCAAGATAAACAATAATAATGGTAAGTCGATCAAGCGACCAGTTAAGCATAAAAGTAATAAACTCAACGAAATGTTCAACAAATCCACACCAAACCAGTTACAAGAGATCACTTTTTAGGCATGTCAACAATCTTGCCGTCCTGGATCATTTTGAAGACCCCAATAGCCGATGTGTCGAAGTCGGCAGCCACGATCTTCACCTGGGCCTTCAGAGCGTCCTCAGTCATGGAGATCGCGTTCTTCCCTTGCTCCTTGGTCGCTTTAAGCTTCTTCCTGAGCTCCTCAACCTCGGCTTTAGCGGCTTTAGCCAACGAAACGGCTTGGTCACGCTCCTTCTCCAAGACCGCCACCCGACCCTGAGCGGCATTCAGCTGGCTCTCCAGGGTCATCTCCTGCTCGGCTAAGCGGGCCACCGTCTCGTCAGAAGCCTTCAATTTCTCCACGGCAGATGACGCCTTCTCCTCAGAAGCCTTGAGCTTCTCCCCCATCTCGGACAACTGACTCTGGAGTAGCTCGACTTGCACCTTGAAGTCATTGTTCGCCTTGCCTGAGGATTCGAGTTTCCTCCGGAGAGCCTGCATTCCCGACAACTCGAACTCAGCCTTTTGAGCTATCACGGCCCCCGGAGCAAAGTCCAGTACATCCATCTCGCCTGTCCAGCCAGGTCGGTTCCATGAAAATGCTCCTCCGTCCCAGGGATCAGCTGGGAGTCAATAAACTTTGTAGCATCAAAATTTCTTTCCATAATGGTGACAGTCCCTTCCGGGCTGGCAGACGCCCTCCGCTTCTTAGGGGTGTGGATAAGTTCCACATCATCATCTTCCTGATGGGTAGAGGACGAATGCCCACCAATGACCACCTCATCGGGAATGGGGGAAGCCTGCGCCCCTGCCGAGTTCTTCTTCGACATACCAGTATCCTGGGGAGAGGGCACAGCCTGATCCTCCTTCTCCCCGGAAGGGCCCTCCGACTTTCCGGCATCTTTCTCTTGGGCCTTCTCTTCATCACTGTCCTCGAAGAAGGTCTTCATCAAATTTTCAAGCCCCGTTACTGAGGCAGATATCTCCACTGCAGCAAACAGACAAACACATCAGTCGTTAGATCAAGTAAAACAAGCAATGACAAACAGTACAAGCACAAAACAAAATGACTCACGGATATAGCTCATGGCGGCCTCCCGTTCACCCATGAGGAGATGGGGGTTCATGGGATTCTTCCCAAAAAGAGCAAACAACACATCAGCTATTTTCTTATCTACAGGGGACATCCCTTTGTACGTCACCTTAATAAAAGAATTAGGCCCCGCCCCAAAACTCCAATAAGTTGGGATGAGGCGCTCCCCCTCTAACGATAACCAAAAGGGATGGCGACCTTTAGTAGGGTGAACTTTGAAGAATTTGTCTTTGAACCCATGGTAAGAGTCCTCGAACAGACCAAATATCCTCCAACCTTGGGCAGACCGGAAAGAAAGGAACCCTTTTCTCGCCTTCCCTTGTTTAGAGAGGTTGGTGAGGTTGAAGAAAAAGAGGAAGACATCCACTGACGCCGGCAGCTCGAGATATTCACAAACCATCTCGAAACAGCGGATAGAAGCCCAGCTGTTCGGATGGAGCTGCGACGGCGACACGGATATCCGATTGAGGAGCGACATCTGAAAGTCAGAGAAGGGTAGGCGAACGCCGACCTGGGTGAACATGGCCTTGTAAAACCAGATCCAGTCGGCGAACCGGGGAGAACGGAGGTTGATCTCGTACAACCGCTCGTTGGGGGCAGGAACGAAGGTCTCGTAGTTGGTCTCCTCATCTGTCCCACCACATAAGTACCCGGCTTGCCGGAATTTCGTCAGCTCTTCCAAATCCATCTGGTTAGGCGAGTCCTTTACGTCTGAGGTCACCCAGGCGTAGGGGTCGTAGTTTGCGCCAGAGGTAGAAGTCCGGGAGACGACGCGAGGCATACCTACAGTGGGGTACCACTCCATTAGTCTATGAGGTCGGGAGCCCGGATAAAACCCAGAAACCATGTTTACCCTACTCAACAATTAAGATCAAGCATGGCCAAAGCTACATCTATCCCACAAGTCACCTAAAAACCTACCCTGGAATGGTACCCCTCCCCTAACATATCTACCTAGCATCGAAAGGCCACATAAACAAATTCCAAACAAAATAGCAAGGGCACTAAGCAGATACAACAAACACACAATAAACAGAGCAGAAAAGAGAGGAGCCAGAGGATTATCTGAATTTGTTGAAGCTGGAAGAATGAGAGGAAGATGTTCGAAGAAAACCGCAACAACACTCTAGAATTCCCAAGGGAAGAGGAGGGAGATAGCAAGGAAATGGAAGAAACAAGAGCACAAAAGGAGGAAAAGGTGGAAGGTAAACTATTTAAAACTGCCACCCAGGAAGCGCGAAAGACTTGGGGGCAAAATAGTACTTACACGCAGGGTTTTTTGCAACCCATTATGAGCATTTAATGCTCAGCGCAAAGAACGAAGCGATAAACGGTTGCTTTAGCAACCAAGAGACACGCGCGCAGGGGGTATGTCCCTTCCACGAGCGGCCGACCAAACGAGTATGAACGAAGCGAGAAGCAACACGCCGTTGATAGCTCCCACGACTATCATTGGCGCGTGGGGGCACTGTTACGGCCTGGGCCAAACCCTCTACGGTTCAGTCCGACCCGAGCGCCATCCGACCCGGACACGCGTCCCGCTACCGACCCGGACACGCGTCCCGGACAGCTCACGCATGGCAGTGAGATAACGTCCCTAAGAAAGTAGGCCCGCCCTCATTGGGCCCACCTCTGACAGTATATAAGGGGAAGATTTACTCTTCCCCCAAGGTACGTAACATATCGCATCACCCCCTTTCGCCTGCACATTACTGACAAGAGCGTCAGAGTATCTTTGCAGGTGGCACCCCCCTTTTTACACGAAGTACTCGGGACCTCGCACACCCTTGGCCGGTAGTCCACGACCTGACGAGCCCCTACCATCTCCGAGGATTTCAACCCGAACCGTCCGGTAACCGACCTACCGAACACTAATTAAGTTATATCTTTTTTGTGTTAGAAAATTATAACTAAAACCTTCTTGTAACACTTCTTCTCCTTAATTTTTTTATACAAAACTCCAAATATTAATAATTAATCATCAATACTTTAAAATTAAAAAAAACTTTTATATTAGTGATCTTAATAGATAGATTTTACTTACGTACTAAAATCAAATGCTATTGACTCTTTAATGCAAATTATTTGTGTCAAATTTAATGGTGAGACAACATTAAATTCGCTTAAACAAAATAATACTTTACCCAACCGTCTATTATCTCATAATTAAGGATCGGAATACTAATATTTTTTTCAGAAATGTTTGGTAACCAAAGAAAATCAGCCAAAAACAGCCATAACTTGTCTTATTTAGCATTCATTAAATGTTGCGATAATTAATGAATACTAAATAAAGCAAATTCTGGCTGTTTTTTTTTGTCTACCTAGTATTACCCTTTTTTTGTTGGGTAAAATACATACCTAAACCAAAGACATTTCAAAATTACATGAATTTTCCAAAACAAAAATTATTACGTCAAAGTCCCATACACATATCTATATAAATCGAAATGACCTGCTAATTCGAATTAGTCCTTTCCGTAATAAATCAAATTGACCTAATTTGATTTACATGGAATATGGTGGATACTAATAAATCGAATTGACCTAATTCGATTTACTACTGAACAACCCATATATAGTAAATTGAATCAAATTAATTCGATTTAACACTAGTACAAATTATTGACATTTACTACTTTTAAGTTATTAACTTTAAAACATAAAGGTCAATAAGAAAATACCCCATTTGGATTCAAATAAAATATAAAAAAATAAAAATGAATAAGAATAGATATCCAATTTTTGTGTTCTAGTTCAAATTCTAAAAAATTTACATTTTTATAAACTTATGAATTTAAAACAGAATAATAAACGATTTCTAAAAATTCATAAAAAATCATCCTTTGACTTATTAGCATTTAAAGAATCATTAATGAAACTTTTGATGTTGAAAAAATTAATATAAAGTATAGTCCTTTAAGATGACATAGGACTTAAAACTTAATTTTTTTCAAAGTCAGAAATAACAGATAGTTATACATTATAATATGACCAACTATATTTATACAATATATAACTTGAGAAATAATTAAAATATTGTATCAATTAAATTATCATTTAATTTGTAAAATTAAGTATAGAATGTATTGCTTTGGTGCATTTAATTATCATTTCGCAAATTAAATGATAAATTAATCGATATAGTATTTTAATTATTTCTCAAAAATTACATATTGTTTTAAATATAGTTGGTTATTTTATAATGTATAACTATCTGTTACTTCTGACTTTGAAAAAAATTCAAGTTTTAACTCATATGCCACATTGGAGGGCTATACTTTATAGAGAGTCAATTACATAATTATTGTGTCTTGGACAGTTCATCACTCCACCTATTAGACATTATTGTAAGAAAATTACACTGGGATCAGTTTTGTGATATTGAATAATATTATGTCATTTTTTTTCATTTGTAAAATATCTTATTTGATAATATATGATCTATTTTTTAAAATGAGATATTGAGCTTATTCATTTAATTGTATACTACATTGATCTCATTTTAAAGTTTTCATGACATTGGACAACATATATTTTGTCAGACAAGAGATCAATGTAGGTATAATTGATAAAAGAGTAAAAGACATATCGGTCTCTGACCTTTTTAAAATTGGACATTTTCGTCCCTTAACATTTGAAAATACCTTTAAGCTCCTCACCTTGTAAAATCTGGGACAATTGAACCCCTCCGTTGATTTGGATTGAAAAAGGTCATCGGAGAAGGCTGATGTGGCAGAGGAGAGTGTGACCTGTCCGTTTAGGTTGCTGAGCTGGAGGGGATACTAAAAGTCGAAGGACAAATCGATCCCTCACCCACAAAACAACGTCGTCCCCTTCCCTGAGCCCATTTCACATAATGTTATTCCCATAACACCCAGAAGCCACGCCTGTAATTACTGAAAACCCTACCTGAAGACAAACAGTTTCTTTCTCCCTCAAAAAAAAAAGAACGTCATCAACTCGTTGAGAAGGTCTTGTGTGCTCAGTGGGCGTTGCGGGTGGCGAAGGATTTGACAGGCTTCGTCTTGCAAGAAGCTGCCTTCTGCTACAGAGGTAAGGGTATTAGTCGAATCACACTGTTCGTTCTTGTTTAAGTATTTGGTAGAATATAATGCATGGGGTTGGGGTTAGTGATGATCGCTTGCTCTGTTTCGGGGAGAAGACTGGAAAAAATTCTATAGGGATTTAACTGATTTCAAATTCTCAGGCAGTTGATCTAGGGTTTAATGTGTGATTGCTATATCTATGCGTAATGCAGATGGTTGATATATATGCCGTACTTGTTTTTTACCATGGAGGTCATTTTGGTAGAGGACCCAGTGGCACTCTTGAGTATATTGGTGGGAAGGTTGAAAAATTTTCAGAGATGGATTTGGACTTTGTGAATTTTGGAGATTTGGTTACACTATTCAAAGGTCTGGGCTACGCAACATACAGGGTAGTCTATTGGTATGACCCAACCAGTAATGATCTTGAGTCTGGATTGCACATACTGAGAGGGGATGCTGGAATCAATGAAATGCGAGAGAACAAATTGAGGAATTCAAATATCAACGAGTTCTATATTTACTTCGATCACCCTGTTGATGAGCCACAGATTGTGGAAGAAGAAGCTGCTGCAGAACAGGGGCCGGAAGAATTTGATGAGGCAGTTGATGTGGACAGTATCATGCGGGAGCTTCAGTCATCACCATCGACAGCAGGGGATGGGAATGGTAGTGGGGAGGACGAGTTGTATGAACCTACTCCGAATGGCACTGAAACTGGTTCTGATGATGACTCCTCTAGCTGTGATGAGGAGAATGATCTTATGAAGAAAAGAAGCACTGTGAAAGGAAAGGAGAAAGTGATGCCAAGAAGAAGGGTCACTGTCAAGGAAGGGCCAGGGACAGAGTCAAGTGGGAACAAGAGAGGTGCTGGGAGAAAGACTGCAGGTGTGCCTAGTGGCAAAGGTACCATGCCAGCTGCCAAGCCCAAAGGAAGTGTTCCTCATCACAAGCCCCAAAAAACTGGTGCTGCTGTGCATGCTGAAGAAGATGTTCCATCTGTGCAGCCCAATGACAGGCCTCCAATAGGGCTCTATGTGAATGAGGAGGAATCAGATGATGATGACCCGATTTATGAGTATGCATCTGAGGACCTTCACACACCAGTAAATCCTCAGAGGATGAGGGAGACAAACATGAATTTTCAGTGTTTAATGAAGACTATGGATTTGGAGAGGGGAGATTTGAGGTGGATACCAAGTTTGCAACCATAGATGGCTTCAAAGAGGTTGTGAAAGATATGTTCATAGCTGAGGGGAGAGAATTGTTGTGGATAAAGAATGATAAGGAAAGGGTGAGAGTTGCATGCAGAGGTGAAAATTGTCCATGGCTGGCACATCTATCTTACAACAAGACACTGCTATGCTTCCAGGTTAAGACTTACAAGGCTGAGCACACATGTGCAAGAGATCTGGGTAGTAATGCTGCTGATCAACACTGGATCAGTAAGAAGATGGAAAAGCGAATGGAAAGTCAACCTCATATGACAACTAATGAGGCAACTGATTTTCTCAGAGAAGAGTTTAACTTAGTTGTGCATCCGAAGATGGTATATAGGGCAGTAAAGGAAGCCAAGGAAAGGCTAGTGGGAAACGAAAAAGAACAGTATGGAAAGCTCAGGGAGTATGGGATGGAGATTCTCAAGAGTAATCCTGGGTCAACAGCAAGAATTGATGTGAAGCCTATCCCTCAGTCCCTTCCTGTCTTTGACAAGATATACATATGCTTCGAGGGCTGTAAGCAAGGCTTCAAGAGTGGATGTAGGCCTTTCATCCATCTAGACGGGGCCTTTCTTAAGACATACCATGGAGGCCAGTTACTATCAGCAGTGGCACAGGATGCCAACAATCAGTTCTATGTTGTGGCATTTGCTGTTGCAAGATCTGAGACGAAGGAGTCATGGAAATGGTTCCTGACACTACTTCAGGAAGACCTGGGTGATGCCTCCCAATTCGGTTGGAACTTTATGTCCGACCAGCAAAAGGTAACAATCTTACTTTCTTTTATGTGTTTAGTTGTTGGTGTTGATAGAATTAGTCTATAATATGCTTAGTTGTTGATGTTTAGGAAAATAGCCTATAATCTGTTTATATCTTGTTGTTTATTGAATTAGCATATAACATGTCTAGATGTTGGTGTTTATTGAGTTAGCCTATTTGCTGTTTATTTTTTGGTGTTTATTGACTTAGCTTATAATGTGCTTAGTTGTAGAGTTTGTTAGGGTAGCCTATAATGCTATTTATTTGTTGGTGGAAATGAGTAGGACCTGCTGCCAGCCTTAAAAGAGGTAATGCCAAGGGCACATCATAGAAACTGTGTCATGCATATATGGAAGAACTTTATTAATAGGTTCAAAGACATGCACATTAGAGACATTGTGTGGGAGTGTGCTAGGTGTACAACTGAAGCAGAATTCAAGGAGAAAATGGATAGACTGAATGGGGTTAACAATGCAGCATGGGAATATTTGATGAAATTTGAACCTACCACCTGGGTTAAAACCTATTTTAGTCATGGACCCAAGGTGGATAACCTGATTAATAATATGTGTGAAGTGTTCAATGCAAAGGTAGTAAAATACACAGTAAAACCTGTTTTGACAATGTGTGAGGAGATTAGGTGCTACTTAATGAGAAGGATGACCAAGCACATTAGATTGTTAGAACACCATAGGGGTAAGTTAGCACCAGTTCAAGAGAAAAGGTTGCAGATGAAGATAAAACCAAGTAGTAGGTGGATAGCTGAGTGGGTGGGGGACAATGAAAGAAAAAGGTTTGAGGTAACCAGAAAGAAGACGAAAGTGGACGTGGATCTAATCAAGCACACCTGCTCATGCAACACATGGCAATTGACTGGTAAAGAGTTTAAACCCAACTAATATGTTTTAGTCGTATGTAAAATTATGCTGGTTTACATGTAACTTTTGCTGCTTATGCAGGCATGCCGTGCATACATGCTATTGCTGCTATCAGAAAGAGGCATGACCAGGTTGAGGATTACGTGCATCCATGGTTGTGTATGGAGTCAATTCACAAGACATATGCACATTGCATCAAGCCCGTTCCTAGTGAAGAATTCTGGACCACAACTGAGCAACTGAGGCCTGTCCCGCCACCTATCAAACGGCCTATTGGGCGGCCAAAGGTGCACAACCGCAACAAGGACCCTGCTGAGGCTCATATTCAAGGAGAAAAGCTGAAAAGAAGCTTCCAGGTTACATGTAGCAAGTGCAGCGAGAAAGGGCATAATTATAAAACTTGTAAAGGAGCTCCAAGCAACCCGAACTGGAAACTAAAGAAGAAAAAACCCAAGAAGACAGTTGACAACTCACAAGCTCTGGTGCTGCTTCCCCTTTCACAATCAGCCCCTCAACCAGAGGTAAGCCGGCACCCAAAAATGCTTTAGACCTCATTTGGTTAAGCACTAATCAGCCCCACCATTTTATGCTTCTTATTATTAGTTAGTATTACAAAATTGATACTGCTTAAGCATTAATTACCCCATTTGGTTACATTGCTGTGTCTTTCTTACATAGGATCAAAATCAATCACAGGGTGAAACATTGGGTGAACCTAGTGCTGGGGAGGCAGCTGGGTCTGCACCAGTTCCTGCACTATTTATGGCCCAACCTTCAGCTCCAGCACAGACTCCATTCAGACCTCCATCCCAGCTGCCAAGAATGGACCAACCAGACTCCAATGCTGCTGCACATACTTTCAGACCCAAGCAACCAATTGTTCGACCACCAACAAGTGCAAATCCACCACCAAATCCAACACCACACACACACAAAACTCCAACCAGCAGGAGACCCTCGAAGGAGACCATGAAAGCAGCTACCAGTGCCACAAAGAGAATTCTCAAGCCTCAGAAGAAGTGAACAAAGCAGCATGATTTCTGTGTTTTTTTTTTTTTGGCTAGTTATTAGCTTGACATTAGACAATGCTTATTAGCAAAGTAATCTTGGCAAACTTGTTTACATGCCAACCAGAAATTATCATATTTTGGAGTTAACTCATGCTGTTTAGCTATGTTTTGGATTAAATCAAATACAATGTCATTCTAACGTTTTGCTTTAAATATATCCAGAGTTACTATCTTGTTTAATGCTTGGAATAATGTCTGAATGTTCTAAATTATATGCATACAGCAACAAGAAATTCCAAAAAAACATACATACAGCAACCACAACAAATTCCATGTACATCAATCAGTTTTACATCAATTCCATGTACATCAACCATTTTTACATCAACCATTACAACCAATTCCATGAACATCAATCATTTTTTCACCCTAAACATACATACAACAACAACAACAACTACTACACCAATCACAATTATATGCCACAAACTCAATTTTTTTTGGCTTTCAATAGACAACAGCTTCCTCTCCAACTCTTCTACTTTTTTCTCAATATCCTTATTTTGAAGCAGCTGTTCTTCAATGGTTACTCTATCAGCTTCATCCACCGCACCCAAGGCTTCAAACTCGACAGCCCTAATTTTTTTCAGATGTTCATCCAGCCAGATAAAGTACCGGCAATACGGTTCTTTAGCCTGGAACAAAATTGCAGTGAATCACCCATTAACACCCAGCACACTATAAGCCAACTTCTGTAAAAATCGCTCACTTACCTTGAACAGTGGACACCCAAGAAACACTCTATTAGGGTTACTAGTCGTTCTTGACTTGTACATAATGGCGTAGACGCCACAGTAGCACTTGGGCGCAATCGCAACTCGCTCACATCCTCCTGGCACAGCCCATGAAGATCCCCCTCCAGGTCTTGTGCATGAAGAGCTCCCTTCACTCATCATGGACGATCGCAGCATCAACACCCATGTCTTTCTCCAAAGTTTTCGATCAAATAGGGCTCAGGGAAGGAGACGACGTCGTTTTGTGGGTGAGGGATCGATTTGTCCTTCGACTTTTAGTATCCCCTCCAGCTCAGCAACCTAAACGGATAGGTCACACTCTCCCTGCCACATCAGCCTTCTCCGGTGACCTTTTTCAACCCAAATCAACGGAGGGGTTCAATTGTCCCAGATTTTACAAGGTGAGGGGCTTAAAAGTATTTTCAAATGTTAAAGGATGAAAATGTCCAATTTTAAAAAGGTCAGGGACCGATATGTCTTTTACTCTTGATAAAAATATTAAGGTAAATCACGTAAACAAATTAAATGGCCTTTAATATTAAAACAACTTATATACATATATTTATATATCTATGTATTTGATTTGAT
>NC_029791.2:13358139-13360668 GCF_000816755.2 Arachis ipaensis | reverse complement strand
AATTTATATTTTAGTTCAAATTTCAAAAAATCTATATTTTTATAAACTAATAGATTTAAAATGAAACAATAAATAACGTTTAAAAATTCATTAAAGATTATCCTTTAACTTATTAGCATATAAAGAATTATTTTTGAGATTTTTAATGTTAAAAAAGTTAATATAAAGTATAGCCTTCTAAGGTGGTATTGAAATAAAACTTGAATTTATTTTTTAAATTATATATTGTACAAATACAGTTAGTTATTTTTAATGTATAACTATCTGTTACTTCTGACTTTGAAAAAAATTTAAGTTTTAACCCCTATGCAACTTTGAGGGTTATACTTTATATTAACTTTTTTAACATCAAACGTCCCGGTAATGATTCTTTAAATGCTAACGAGTTAAAGGATGATTTTTAAAAATCGTTTATTATTCCGTTTTAAATTCAGAAATTTATAAAAATTTAGATTTTTTTGTAATTTGAACTAAAACACAAACATTTAATTTTTATTCTTATTCATTTTGATTTTTTGATGTTTTATTTGAATTCAGGGTATTTTCTTACTGAAAATTAACTTTAAAATAGTAAATATCAATAATATGTACAAATTACTATATATGTGCTGTTCAGTAATAAATCGAATCAATTAGAATTGATTTACTAAGAAAGCTACATATTCATTAAATCGAATTTAGTTGTATCGATTTACATTGAATATGAATTGCTCCTAACACTAAATCGAATATAATTCATTCGATTTACCACGTATATTTCTAAATCGACATCAGTTGATTCAATTTACATTGAAAAAGTGTAAATCGAATTCAATTATTTCGATTTATATAGAATTATTCAGGGCAATTTACTATAATAGATAATGTAGCCTCCAATATTACTAGAATGCATAAAATGGTAAATGGATACCAAAATGCATTTTTTCCATAATCTATGTAAACTGCGACAGGGGTGTCACGATTTACAAATGCACGTAATCCACTACAGAGGTGTCACGGATTACGTTGGAAAAAACATCACATAATCCGCGGTAGGGGTGTCGCAGTTTATGTGTATTTTGGGTTTCGTGCATAAACCGTTACAGGGGTGTCGCGATTTATACTTTAGGATCAGGCCAACAGTTTTGCCAGGCGCTGGTGAAGGTGATAGAGCGCAACCTGAAAGATGCGAGGTGCTTCACGGTTACTCTATTCGACAGACATCAGTCTGAGTATACCGTGGTTGAGACGACTCCTACTGGTAACTTCTCGCTTGGGACGTGTCGGGTTTCCTTCAGAGATCGCACTTGTGATTGCAGGTACTTTCAAGCTCTCCATTACCCGTGCTGCCATGCGATTGCATGCTGTGCTCAGTTCCGGTTAGACTGGGCTACGTACGTCCATGAGGTTTATACCATGAGTAAGGTGTTCAGCGTATACCAGATGGGATTTTTACCCCCTATTCCAAAGGGTCTGTGGCCACCGTACGCCGGTCCTACTATCGTCTCTGATCCTAACATGAGACGTACCAGAAAAGGGCGACCGAGGTCAACAAGAATCCGTAACACCATGGATGAGGTCGATACTAGTCGGCCGAAGCGATGTGGGCTATGCAGACAGGCAGGACACACTCGCAGGACTTGCCCTCAGCGAGGATCCGCCCCCAGTGCCGAGGCATAGGTGTCATTAGGTCGTCATGATTAGCTTATATTTTTCTTTCCTTATTTGTGTTCTTGTTTTGTTTTAGTTGTACTTACTGTTAAGTAAAGTTGTACTTGCTGTTCGTTTTACGGTGACGTTGTTACTGTTACGATTCTCTGTGTAGTTGTCATTCTTTTGAGTTAACGTCGTCTAATTTTGTTGGTAAGTCTATGAGTCCAACAGACTAATGTCAATTAAACCCAAGCAGGAACCTATGTTGCGCCATACATAAAAATTGCAAGCCAAACTTTCAACCAGAATCTCATCCTCCATGAAAAATGAAGTAAGTCTACACTAAAGCATAAACCGCGACACCCCTGTAGCGGTTTATGCACGAAACCCAAAACACATATAAATCGCGACACCCTTACAGCGGATTATGTGATATTTTTTTAATGTAATCCGCGATACCCCTGTAACAGATTACGTGCATTTGTAAACTGCGACACCCCTGTCGCGGTTTACATAGATTATGAAAAAAATGCATTTTGATATCCGTTTTTTATTTTATACATTCTGGTAATATTGGAGGCTACATTATAATATATAGTAAATTGTCCAATTATTCACAACATGCATATAACGAAAATTAAATATGATATTAGCGTAATTTTGATAGACTGAAATAATTTATTAGTGTGTTTTATCCAAAATATTACGTATAATATCACTTAATCTGAAAGAAGATGAACGTAATTAAATTTTATATTATCATTTTTAATTAATTATTTTCTTGTATGAGACACAAATTGAATCTTTGATTTAAAAGAAATAACCGCAAATAACACGCACATAGCTTAGCTTATTCTGTTATTTTAATTTTGTAAATTTATGAAGAAATAAATATGT
>NC_029791.2:13357128-13358057 GCF_000816755.2 Arachis ipaensis | reverse complement strand
TTATTCATCTTGACTACATATAGTAATTAATATCTAACTTTATATATTTGATCTAAATTTCTGATTGATGTAATTATAATCCGATGATTATATTAGCTTGAGTATCATCACCAGGCTCTCAATATAATCCAACTTCTAGAACTAATTAACACAACTAACATATGTGATCAACATGTATTAAAAAAATGTGTATATATTTAATGAATAATGGTCCAATCTCACGTAAAATGCCATTTTGGACACCCTAATTAGAACACGAACAAACATGTGTTATTGACTTAAATATTATATTATATTGCTGATTAATATTAGTCAACATCTTAAAGGCATTGAAATTTTGACAACAAATAGTAATTACGATTTACGAGTATTTTTTCTTATATATCTCTGTGAAAAGAAGGTTTGCACTAATTAATTAACTGATTAAAGGTTGTCGCCGTGTATAGTTGTCATTTTCAATTTTTCATTTTTCAAACAGTGGTCAGTCAAGCAAAAAGAGAAGGATAAGCTTGAAAACCATGCATGGATTGGATAATAATAATAATAATAATAATGAATAAAAAATCAAAATTCCAAAGGCAAATATTGAACCCAACAAAATAATAAAACTATAAAAGTATCGGCGTTTTAATTGACGTACATGTTTAGGTCATAAAAATAATTCAACTTATTATGAAAAGAGCAACAAATAAGAGGACAAGTCTAATTTATGTTTGAAAAGAAAAAAAGAAATTCTTTTTCAATAACAAAACCAAAAAATGCCTTTAGAAAACAAGGAAAAGAAGCTAATAAGATAGATGGACTCATAGAGTCACAAGAAAATTATTTAATTAAAAAAGACGCACAGTTTTTTAAACTAAATTGTTTAAAATTTTTATAACATAGTACAAAAATAATAAGTGGCAAAGAAAAATAATACAAAAACTTAA
>NC_029791.2:13356202-13356916 GCF_000816755.2 Arachis ipaensis | reverse complement strand
TTTTATTGTAGTAATTAATAATATATACTATTTCTAAACTTATTTCAAGAATACATCTTATGAATAAGATTCGGCACGCTGACACGTGATGGTATTTAGGTGTGTCCGAAAAAGTTTTTTTATTTTTTATTAAGACACAGTTGGACACAGAAGACACATATATCGGACGAGTATCGATGAATGTCGTATTTGAAATGTGTCCGATACGCGAACACGACAAATAAAAAAAGTGTCGGTGCTTCATAAGTTTAATGTCTATATTCTCCTATTTATCTTTGTTAGAAAAATAAAAAAAATAATAAAAAATATTCCTTGTACACTAAAATTAATCACTAATATAATTGTATATAAATATATATATATATAGTTTAATTTATTTTCATATATATATATATATATTATACTAATAACTAATTTTAATAACTGATTTTGATGCACCCATCAACGCTTTGTATTTTTAATATGGAGGTGATAGCGATGTTTTTTAATAAGGTGAAAAATTTGTGTGTTTTTTATTTATATGAATACCACAAATCTAGAGATCCGATTTGTGGTGTTTTAAATTTTTTTATTGATATCACAAATCTAAGAGTTAAATTTGTAATTTTTAAATTTCTTTTAAAAAATATAAATTTAAGAGTTAGATTTAATTTTTTTTATTTTAAATTTTTTTGAATATACAAATCTGACCCTCAGATTTCTCTACTTCTCTAC
>NC_029791.2:13340316-13356113 GCF_000816755.2 Arachis ipaensis | reverse complement strand
TCTTCTTTCATATAAAAAAAATTAGCCAAACACATCAACATAGTTGAAAAATAATAGAAATAAGAATATGAATAAGAAATATTAAAAGAATGAGGCGGGGTAGTTCCATCCACTTGCACATAATCTAACAAAGTTAATGGTATGTGTCAGGTCAACCCCGTTGAGGATTTGTCCTTCCATGCCATATTTGTCAAAACTATGAACTTTCCAAGAATCCCATCATAACCATTACAAAAAAGTTGAGTCTTTGGAACTGGAAGGAAAAAAAAAAAAAAGGCATGTTGTTGCATTGAATGGAATTTGGGGTTGGTTAAATCCGGGTCTGACAGCTAAACCTTCATGTGGAAAATAGTGTTGCTTTCACACTGCATTCTTTTCCATTCATTTTCTTAACCCTTTTCACGGACCTTAACTTAGTTTTTGTTCTTTTTGTTGTTCACTAGATATTACTTTCATTTTTTTATTTGTTTTCCCACTTCAGATATAGCTAGCTTCTCTTCTTGTTCCTTCACTTGTGTTCTCTCTCTCTCTCTCTCTCTCTCTCTCTAGTTCATCCCTCTTCGAGTGTTCTTCAATCACTATTCTTTCATGGGTTGCTGCTTCAGTGCAAAGATCAAAGCTGAGAGCCCTCCACGCCATGGTAACTTTTTGCTGTGTTATATATATGTATTGAAAAAAAAAAACTCTTCTTTTCTCTTCTCTTCTCTTAACACTTTTGTTCTTGAGCTTTGTAGGTTTCTTTGGATTGGGTTTTAAATGCCCTCAACTTGTGTCTTTTTTGTGTGAGTAGAATTTGGGCTATGGTTATGAATTATGGGGTTTTGATTTTGTTTGTTTGTTTGTTTGTTTGATTGATTGATTTTGAAGTCTCTCTCACAATCATAATCATAACACAAAGAATTAGGAAACTTACTTTGATTGAATATCATGTCCTTGTGTGGTAGTTTTGTCTTGTTCATCAGTTATGTTATGTTGTAATTACATCGAGAATAAATTTAGATAGATTATAAATGAAGCTATAATAATATTGACTTAGGGCACAGGGTTGTGAGGATTTTAATTACTTATTTTGGAAAATATTCAAGATTCTCCCACTGCCTTCAATTCAAACCCTTGGAATTGTTTGAGCCTTTGCATGTTCTTTTAACAATACAATGTGGTGTTTAATTGGCAGAAAAAAATCCTTGTAAGCAATGTTTCTTGTTAGAATGCTTATACATATGTGGCCTAAATATTTGGATCCATTTTTTGTTTGATATGTGCAGGTGTGAGTTCAAAGGATGGTAGCAGAGAAGATGGTTTGAGTGGTTTAAGCAGCAAAGTCTCGACCACTGCTCCTCCGACTCCTCGGTCCGAAGGAGAGATCTTGAAATCCTCGAATTTGAAGAGCTTCACCTTTGCTGAACTTAAAACCGCTACGAGGAACTTTCGTCCGGATAGTGTGATAGGAGAAGGTGGTTTTGGTTCTGTATTCAAGGGGTGGATTGATGAGCAGACACTTGTACCGGTTAAACCCGGTACTGGAATGGTCATTGCTGTGAAGAGGCATAACCAAGAAGGTGGACAAGGACACAGTGAATGGTTGGTGAGTATCATTTATTGATTGTTAATGTTTCGCGGCTTTGATCTATCGAAAACGTTAGATTTGCTTAATGGGATGCTTTTTGTGCTGTAGACCGAGATAAATTACCTGGGGCAGCTGCGTCATCCTAATCTTGTGAAACTGGTTGGTTATTGCTTGGAAGATGATCAAAGGCTTTTGGTGTATGAGTTCTTGACCAAGTGTAGTTTGGATAATCACTTATTTAGGAGTAAGTTATTGATTTTCCTTCTGGCATTGCTAGTTTCAAGTTTATTGATTAGGTGACATTGTTTAGTACCTTAAGCTTGTGTTTGATTCTGCTTTTGTAGAATTGGTTTTAGTTGAAATTGACTTTCAAGTAAAGTGATTTTTGACACCAGAGAACATTATCTAAAATGCATGTAATTGATTTGGGGAAATCACACTGATATCGCTTTTGCTACAGGGGCTTCTTATGTTGAGCCGCTTCCTTGGAACATTCGGATAAAGGTTGCCCTTGATGCTGCTAAGGGTCTGGCATATCTCCACAGCGACGAAGCAAAAGTGATATTCAGAGACTTCAAAACTTCTAATATATTGCTTGATTCGGTAAGTGAATCTCATTCGTTGATCTTAATGCGGTTTATTGGCTTTACCGGCGGTTCTGACACTTGTTTTTGTTCTTGACAGAATTATAATGCGAAACTTTCTGATTTCGGCTTGGCAAAGGATGGACCAGCAGGTGATAAGAGCCATGTCTCTACAAGGGTGATGGGCACATACGGTTATGCTGCACCTGAATACATGGCCACAGGTATCAAACAAATAACAAAGTTTGCATAATGCCTCTTACTCTCTTAGCTTATGTAGTTAGTTATGTTCACTTTAATTTCATTCACGTATGATATAGTGTTATATATATGGCCTAGGCTCTTTGACTTTTGGTACCACCTATCATCACTTCAACAAGGTGAAAACTCGCATCCAGTTGTCTCCATATAAAGTTGATATATGAATATCGTTAGATGATTTGATAAGTTTGACTAAATTATCTTCTAACGGTTCTCAACTATAAACTTCATATGAAGACAACTGCATGTGAGTACCCTTCAATAATTTGAAAATGTAACTTACCTTAAATTATCAGTTAGTGAAGTTGATTAGGACATTCTTTGCATCTTTTTTAATAAGGACAACTCTTCTTACAACAATAACTACCCTGAGTTTCGAACTTCAAATACTAATCTTGTTTTTGTAACTTTGTCTTTCTTTGTAGGTCACTTGACCAAGAAGAGTGATGTATACAGCTTCGGAGTTGTTCTCCTAGAAATCATGTCGGGTAAGCGCGCCCTCGACAACAACAGGCCATCCCGGGAGCAGAACTTGATTGAATGGGCCAAACCTTACCTCAGCAGCAAGCGCAGGATCTTCCAAGTCATGGATGCTCGAATCGAAGGCCAATACACGCTGCGCGAGGTGATGAAATTAGCTAACCTCGCCATCAAATGCCTATCGGTCGAGCCGAGGTTTCGGCCGAAGATGGATGAGGTGGTGAGGACATTGGAGCACCTGCATGATTCCGACGGAGAGGGATGCTCTAGAGATCAAGATTTGAAAAGGAATGGTCATAGACATAGCTCAGGAAGCAGTGGTACTAAACAACATAGAAGAAAGCATGAAACAATTACGACAACCATGCAAAAAGAATGAGATTAGTTGCCACTACTTATGCTGTTGAGTTTGGTATATCATTAATTAACTAATTAATTAATTAATTATTGTATATGATGAAGAACTTAAGCGTATATGAGGCATCTGATCGCTGTACAGGTTTTGATTCAGTAATATTATTAATTCCCACATTTCTTTCTCTTTTTACTGAGATCAATTATGTAAATTGAAGTCATATTTACTTATAGATCGAAGGATTGTATTTGTAAACATTAAAAAATGTAACTACATTTTAAATAGTTTCACTAACTTGTGACTAGGATGTTAGTAGGGGGAGGCTGCGGATGAATATTGTGTCTCATTTTTATTTTTCGCCTTTTCACTTTTTATGAAAATTTCCAAATGTCTGGAATCAGAAATTAATTAAAATTCGACATCATAAAGTGAAAAACAAAATAGCACTTAGCGGTTAGCACATCATAGTTTTTGCTAATTTAAGTTTTAACACAAATTTAGTTTCAAATTAGGGTTAGAGGCTAGCGCTAGTAGTTTAGGGTTAGGTTTAGTTATGTATATGAGATGTGAAAGTCAATAAATCTAAATTAGTAATTATACCTAAGGATAATTTAGTCATTTTATGTATTTCGACAATTTTAACAAATGAGCTGGCTATCTTCACTTGAATTTCTGAACATGTTTTAGTAAAACTTTGTTTCATTCCCATTTCAACAGGTATTATTTTCAGTGAAGAATATTGACATCCATACATGTTAAAAGATTAACAGAGTGAATAAAAATCACTATGTGACTTAAAAAATAAAAATAAAAAATCTGGGAAAAAGAAAAGAGAAATAAGAGCATTTTTTTTGGGTAAAGTATGTCTTTTGTCCCTAACATTTTTATGTAAAATATTAGAAACAAAATTGAAAACTTCTAGGGTAGTTTTGACACAAATAAAAAACGTTAGGGACAAAATTGAATTAATCGAAAACATTAACTACAAAGAAAACTGATTGAGATTTTTCTTATAAGAAAAGAAGAATTTTGAATTTTCTGAAAAATTAAATATTGTTTCTTTGAAAAAGTTTTAGATGATTAACAGTTGGTTTTTAAAAAGATTCATAAGACGAGCGATAATCACCGTAATCTTCCTAGCCCATGATTCAGTCTGTGGTCACGGAGCTATGTAATACCTTTGTACTAAAGTACCTGGTCCTTTACTTGACTAAGGAAAAATCCCTAAGAAATGCGCCGAGCAGAATAGCAACATCATGCTTCAATTTAATAAGGATGTTAAGCTAGCTCGATCGCAGGAAATGATGGAAAGGTTGAAGCCCCAGTGGCAAGAAGAACAAGGTAACGGATGAAAGATAGATAGAACGAGGTGACATTGGAACAGGCAGTCAAGTAATCAAGCTACTGCCCTTCCTCGGGAGGGATAGGAGCCCTTCTTCTCGAGCATTGAATAGCATGGCCTGCCTTTGGATGGGCTTTTGGGAATGAATGATAGAGCACAGGCAAGGCATAAGTCCAAAAGAAGCACGGGCATTTGCTGGGACTTGAATGGGCATGCTAGAATAAGTCCTTTCGATCCTCAGAAAGGAGCAAGTCAGCTAATGAAGGCTCGCCCATCTCATTTTATTGATTCTCGCTAAAGGATCGGGTACTTTGATTGGTATTAAAGTAAAGTGTTCTATCCATTCGATCAAGTAACCTATTAACTTAACACCAACAAAAAAATTATTTATAATATAAAAAAAAGAGATTTTTGTGTGGCCAACACGCTCAACGGCTTTTTATTCTCTATCAGCACTATTTACTCTCTCTACCTTTCTCTCCCGCTCGGTAGAAGTTTGATGGAAAGGGGATAATAAAAAACGTTCTTTACTTCTTAGCTCATCAGGCTATCTTAATCACTCGCTACCTAGGTACATGGAAAAATCGATACAAAGGGGAAGTTTCGACTCAATCGCTCTTTTAGTAGATAGTGGGAATCATGCTTAGTCAAGGGGGAAGATGAATGTACTTACTTGCTCATTCATTCGATAAGAGAGGGATTGGAAGAAGAAGTCTAAGGTGTTATTCACTTTTATATAAAACTTCTTTATGTACCAAAGTAGTCTTAATTAGAAATATACCAGCAAAGATCGAACAAAGGAGAGTGTGTATTCTTCCGGGAGGATACCGAGCCAAGCGAGCGAAGCTGGATAGATGTGTGGGACAGAGGGAAGACCAAGGGGTTCGACAGATGAACGAGTGATTAATACTGCTAGAGGTATCTTGTTCGACTTCTACTTGCATTTGTGAAGTATATCCTTAGCTTTATCTCGTCTGAGCCAGGATCACGAATTATGAGAATCAATCAACTTACAGAGAACTAAGAACAACGACTACGCCCCCTACGATTGTTTCGATTTCTGCCACTACTTTTTGAGTATCCCACTCCTCTATTGGTTGAATTCATACAATAAAGTGAAATGAAAGAAAAGAGGGAATGAGACATCACAATGAGATCTTCATCTAAAAACAAACTAAAAGAAGGGTTTTCCTTCTTGAAGAAGATTCAATCCGTGCTATTTTTAGCCAAACACTCTCATGTTCAAGGAGTGGCGCGGGGAAAAGAGCTGGGTCCCTAGCTCATGTTCAATCAGGGGTTTCTACACCCGCCCACGAATATAGATAAGGAAGTGCAGCCGAAGGTAATGTAATTGTGGAATTCCGTTCAAATAGAAAGCTTTTGCTTTTGGCCAGTTCAAGGCTTCCTCCCTATATACAACCGTGAGCTGTAGGCTCAGATAGGATAGTAGCGAACCAGAAAAAATTTTCGTAGTTGAATAAGGTAAGGTGGACGTTGAAAACTTTTCAACAGATAATATGGAATACTCTTATCAAAAGACGAGCACTATACTCTTTTTTTAGGGCAGAAAGATGCTAACTCGGTTTCGGGCTAGTGGAAGGACGATTACCATAAGCCTCCAGAAAGAAGACAGGGGCTTATGAATTTCATTCTTTGATACTACGCGCTAGACTAAGAATCCCTCTATTTTTATATCTTTTATTGGTGCTTCTATAGAATAAAAAGAAGATTTTCCTCGTCAAAGTACGCCCAAAGACTTATCATAAATTCCATTAAGCAGAGACCCTTTTTTCTGTGAGGGGTCGTAGGCTAGTCTTTCAGTAATTTCCGAGGAGTCAATTCTAAGAGTTCTCTATTGGTTCACGAACACGACCCAGCAGTCGTGAACCTTTCCTCTAGTTAGTGACTTGGCTCCCTTCCTTCTAGTCACTGCTAGTAGGATAACATCTATTAATCCCTTCTCTTCTTTCTACTTTTGCTTTCTTTCTATCTTCTGATTGTTGGTTCATAAAGGGCTACTATAAGACAGCTCTGCATTCCTTCGAGGCAATCGTAGCCAAGCTCTGAGACTATTCAAGCTAGTGTGGTAACGATATTAAGGAGGATACCTAGCTAGTCTTGAACCAGAGCAGGGAAGTGAAGCCCTCGATTAGCTAAGCAAATAGCTAGCTATATATGTCTTGGCCTCAGGAAAAGACTTCCATCTACCAATCAGCGGACTGAAACTCCCAGGCTCTGTATTTAGCAACCTCAGAATCGACTATGTGTTTTCCGGGTGAATCATTTAGAGTTCCTGGGGAAGAGGTGTAATATCCCTTTAACCTGGGAGTGGCTCAAAGCCTTTTTTAGACAGGAGGGCATCATCTAGGTTGGAAGTCTCCATTCATTGTTAGAGCTGTTGGACAGCTTTAGAGCTCAAGGTTCGTCAAAGTCTTATGGTCTTCCATCGGGACTAGTTCCGGGGTGGAAGTGACTCTACCGAACCCTTAACCTCGGTACAAGAAAGAAAGGGAACCATCACTCTCATAGGAGTAAGGACAAGAAAATCATCAATCCAAAAAGGCGAAATCCATTTTTCTTTTGTCCTACTTTTATGAGAAATTAGATGGGGATTCTAATAGAAGCCCTTCCTTTTCTGTCTCTTTGTGACTGTGAATTGAATGAATAAACAGATGAGTTCGATTCAAGCATCCGAACAAAAATGCCAACTGGGTTCAGATACCCCAAAGCCATAAGAAGACACTTAGGATTTTTTCTATTCCAGAGGAGGGGTCTCATTCGACTAAAAAGTCTTTATCGTACAGATTCATTTCGATCGATTCTTCCCTTTTAGATATGGAGAAGTGAAATAGAAATATTTATTAGTTATTACATGATGCATTCCTCTGGAAACATGTGAATTCAGCTTTCCCTCTCCGTTGAATGAACTAACTACATGCTGCATTTGTCTCCCGAGCCAGAAAGCCAAACAAAATGAGGAGTCGGGTCGATGGAATATCCCTGCTATTTTAGGAAGAGACCAGTGCATAACAAAGGGCTTTCTTCTTGACAGGGTTGGATTCAGTCTAGGGTTCATCATGAAATCTGAAAAAGGGGTCCTTACCTCAGATGTTTCGAATGTGTTGGGTACATCGGGAGACTGATCCTTCTACTTTTGTTGCAGCTGTTGTAATTGAATCATCATAAGCTGGACATTCAGAAAAATAGGTAGCTCTCATGTGAAAGAATAAGCTTCTATTACTTTCATCTCTGGCTATTGAGCCAAGTGGAAGTAACTCTTACTGTTATAGAATCTGCTCTTACTGGTCTCCTAACCGGTGCTAGTGAAAGCAAATAACATAGTAAAAGAAGAAGAGAATGTCCTGAGAGAAGGAAGACTAGATAAATATCGTTTTTTGATAGCATCTGATTCGTAACTACTCGTATTAGCTCTCCCAGTAATAAGTGCTTAAAACAAAGCTCTGCCCTTTGACACGATCATAGACGCAAGCAATCTAGCAAGTTTGAATGAAAAAGATAGAGGGGATCCGCAAGGATCGTTACGAGCGATTAGGACCCATACCAATAGACTTAGACTCCCTCTTCCCCTATTCCTGAACCCCATAATTAGACTCACGAGCCAGGTGGCGGGAGAAAGCACTTTTAGAAAAGAGACCCAGGCTGGCCTTTTATTCCCGATTCGCTAAACAAGAGATCAATTAACTAAGCGGGCAGGTAAAAGAAATAACGAGCAATCTTCGCCACATCGCGTATAATGGGAGTTGAACCCACTACATAGGTTTCTTCCTTGTTTTACGCTTGAACCCCAACTTAAAAAGGCATTTTCGGGGACTAGATCTGTAGCCAAAACACATGAGACACATAGAACGATTACAAGTCGAACAAATTTCCCATCCCTTCTTAAATTAAAACTTAATCAAATCAAAACAACCATCGACCATCCCTTCTTTGTAAAATAATGTGAGAGTTTCGGACTAGTAGCTAAGCCTCCAGCCTTTTTAGGAATGATAAACGAGAGTAGTCAGCAGTGCGGAGCTTAAGGCTCAGGGAGCGCCTGGTGCTTGTTTATGAAAGATTCACCGGGCAAGCAAGTGATTTCATACCTGCGGGAGCAAGCCAAGAAGCCCTTCAATCTAGTTCAAAAGTAAAGACTAAGTAAGGTAAGGAGGTTACTTGTACCTCGACCATAGATAGAGTTAGCTAGTCATGAATCCCTAGCTTGTTTAGTAAAGGTCAATTCACTTTGCTTAAGATAGGTCAGCAGGACTTCTTTCTCACCCTCGCCGGGTCTACGTGGTTGGTAGATTTCGCCTGATCATAGCCTAGATTGACTTCTTTCAAAGCCATGCATCTTACTAGAGATGAGAGTTCAACTTGGCATCGAGTCGAGCTAGGAGTGACTTTTCCTCAACTATGGTAATGGTAGTAGAAGGCAGCGCCCCTTACTGCTCTCTTGGGCTTCCTTCGCAAAGGGGTTCTGTCGAGAACAAGAAAAGGAATATCTTAGCATGATACTCGGGGAGTACTTGAAAGCAATGAATAGCTCTCTAAGGTTGCAAGCAAGATAGATACGGAAACCCTGCAAATGAGTCAAGAAGGCCTGTCAATTCATTAGATTGACTCGTTAAGTTAGAGATTAGATGGTATACCGATGTCGGATTCTTTTCCTTCACAGCAGGGCCCTGTCACGCTGGACAACAAAGGGGCTGTCTGCTTATATATAATTATATATACAACCTTGAACTTTCACTTTCCTCAGCTTCAATTCTACTGTGACCACAAAAAAATGTAAAGATATATATTTACTCTATAAGTTCGATGTCCTAATCATATAAATGAAATGGATAGCTAAGTCTGAGTTAATCCCTTTCGAAAGGGAGTGAAGTGACCCGTTAGGGTTCAAGCTATGAATGTAGAGGTGAGGGCTGGCTGCCATCCTCTTAGAATACTACCCCTGTTTCCGTAATATATTCCACTAACGTTAGACTGAAAAAAGAAACTCCCCTATCATCCGTATAAGGGCTCCTAAGGCCCCTTCTTCCTGTTATGGTCGTTTGGCTTGAGCTTGAGTGGGTCAAAGATTGGAGGCTCGGTAAAGGCCTTCTACCTTAATTATTAAAACGGACTAGGGATAGTTTGACTATGCCATAGTAGGGTGGAATCCGGGGCGAATGAACTACTTTTTTAGAACTATACTACATTGAAATAGCCCTAAGATGCGGTGTGCATATGGGAGCGCTTGAAATGGTTTAGTTTTACTGAATGCCCACGTCGGTGTTGCTGAGCCCTTTCGCTCCTTGAATAACTGAGAACACATTTTCTACGATCCTATAGTGGCTTATCGTAGCTAACAGATGATCTTCACAAAATTTGGTCAACAAGCATGTAGCCCGATCTAAATATAATTACATGTCTCAATACTTACTACCTATACCCGGACTCGGGCCGGAAAGGGCTAAATATAGCATTCGCTAAGCAGCTAAGCTGAAGTCAAATACTTGGCTAAGTCCTATCTCTGAATTCCGGTAAGGAAGAAATTCATTGATAACAGATCATTGCTAAGAAAGAAGAGTTGAGTTAGCAGGCTCAGGGGGATCTTAGATTAAAGCATTTTTCTTTCGAGCTGGGAATAAGAGAACGAGCTAGACACAAAAGCTACCACTGAAAGAAGGTAAACCGAAGCAAACAAATGAAGTAGAATTGGCCTAGTCTAACGATTCTATAGCCTCTACCTATTGAGTTCCCTCTCCTGGGGTTCAAGAGTTGCTTTCAGAACCCTTGATTGAGATTTCCGTCTCATCACGAACTCATAAAGACAGCGATCAACCTCTACTTTTTATTCTTTGGCAGATTACTAGCTCCAGGAATGCTTGTTGTCAGCAGTTAAGGGACAAAGGGAAGGTGAGGAAGGTAATCCAACTACAGCACTAAGACTAATTCCGTCTATTTGGCGACTATTCCTACTGCTACTACTATGGCTACTATAGTAAGGAAGGAATTCGGTTTCAAACTGAACTTGTTGCGAGGGGTTAAAAATGGATTATACTCTTTCTCTCCATCTTTCGTCTATCCTATGTCTCTTTCCTCTGTTCTTTGTCCTTCTCCTTCTAGGAGTAGCAGGAAAGTCGTCAATTGGATATATGATAGATAGTATGGGGACGGTGCTTCGGGTTAGCACTATCTATTTTCTTTTCATTGGTGAACAAGTCTCATTCGTTTGGCCAGCCCTAAATCAGCATTGAAATCAGTTTTAAATGGGCATAGTTTGATTTTGACTTATGAGTAACAGGCTCTGTTTATCAACTACGGAGGATCAATTAGCATTACCTCACCTGAAATTGGCACATAAATACTCAAAACCAACAATGAGTGACTATGCTGAAATTGGCATATAATCACCATAATCGAAAAACAGTTTTCTTTTAAATATCCTCTTATAACAATTTTTAAACCCTCTATTGAGAACCCTTTTGAGGATGATGTTCTCACTCCCTTACATCATTTCTTTTTCAGTGACAGATTCAGGAAGTTTTGGCACGGAGCTGCGATCGAACTACGGAGCCTTATGTATATATGTATATATGTATATATGTGTTTTCATTTTCTGTATTTGATTTAGTCTTAAATTTTCGCTTTTATAATTAAAGATTCAATTCATATTTACGAAGACTCAATATTAAATAAATGAGTTATGCTACGTGTAGTCGTGTACACTAAAATCAACCACCAGTAAAATACATGTTGGAATACAAATACACATTGAAAATAAATTAAACCACACATGTATTTATACACAAATACATTGGTGGCTGATTTTGGTATACAAATAATATTTTTGTAAATGAATATAGTATCAAATTAAAGAATTAGAGGTAAGTAACGCCTGAACTTTTAGTACTATCATGAGGTGTTAAAAATAAGGGTGTTACATTATAAAATTAAATATTAGGGGTATTTTTGAAAAAATCGCAAACGTTAGAGACAAAAAGTATATTTTATCCTTATTTTTTTTAACAAGCTATTTATGAAGGGGTTTGGGAGATTTGGATATTTTGTTATTTACTTGATCGTTTCGTTATCTTCTTTCTGAGCTAAGAGCCACTATGCTGGCCGTTTCAATGGCGCTGCTTCACCACTGTTCCACACCTCTAGCACGTGCGGTCAGCACTCCAGCACGTGATCGCGCACGTGCTTGCTCCACGGTGGCCATGGCCATGGCCACTGCACCTCGCAAATCGCAGCCGCAGCAGCAGGTTCTTCTTGGCATGTCCGAGAACGACCTCCAACAACTTGCTCTCAACTTGGGTCAGGTAAATCTCATATCTTTTTTCACTTTGATTCGTTCCCACATCATTTAATCCCACAAAGAATATAACTTTTTCTTAACTACTGTAAAGAAAATGATGTTAACAAGTGTGTGAATTGGGGACTCATTAACTATGATATGAGATATATTATGAAAGGTTGTGATTCAAAACTAACTAACAAACTATAAGTTAAATCTTCTATATACTGTTCATTTTTATTTATTTATTTATTTATTTTTGTGGAATTTGTTAGCAAAGCTTTAGGGGGAAGCAGCTTTACCATCTTATATACAAGAGGAAGGTCAGAGAAATTCAGGAGTTCATTCAGTGTGAGTATTTCTGCACCCCTTCCCTTTTGAAATAAAAAAATAAAAAAATGTTTTAGTTGACATTGTATTGCATTTCAGTGCCTCAGGCATTTAGGAATGAACTTGAGGAAGCTGGATGGAAGGTAGGGCGGTCTCCAACTTTTCAAACAGTTACAGCAGCTGATGGGACTGTTAAGGTGAATTATGAAATCGTAAAATTTATAATTTTCGGTCCTCAATTTATTGATATACATGGTAGTTTACTAGCTTTTGAACTTTTTGAATGATTTCTTGCTGTTCTAGTCACCATCTAAATCTTATGTGTTGAGAGTTTAGATGTTACGCACAATATCTGTTGCATGGACCATATTCTTATTTGTTTCAGCATCAATGCTTCAAGTTTTTTAAGTTGGCCCTACTGTTTGCTATACATGGAAGGTTAACTTGCATGATTCCATGATTTTGCAGAGAACGTGGTCGTTGATGATTCCATGATTTCTTATACTTTTTTGGTTGGCATTTGATTTTGCAGTTGTTGCTGAAGTTGGAAGACAACAGATTGGTTGAAACAGTTGGTATTCCAGTTGACGAGGATAAAGGTTCAGCTCGCCTCACAGCATGTGTTTCATCACAGGTGTTGGATCTTGAATAATCTATTGATTAATTATTGTTCGCTTCTTTTCTGGAGTATTTGTATACTTTATTTGGACACCAATTCTCTGTTTATGTTAATGTTAATGCAAATTTGTTGCCAATGTTCACCATTATTTTGACTATGATTCACTTTTTTGCGTATTTAGGTTGGTTGTCCATTACGTTGCTCTTTCTGTGCCACTGGCAAAGGAGGTTTTTCAAGGAATCTTCGCAGCCATGAAATCGTCGAGCAGGTTTTTGTCATCGCTTATTCATATTCATTCATAGAGTAGTTAATTCGATGTATGATCGTTTGCAAAATAGATAGCTTGGGGACATTTAGATTAATTTATCCATTTTAGAGAAACACAATGGACAAAAGAAAAGAAATGAGAAAGAAGGAATAAATATAAGATGACATTGTTCATTCTCGTTGGCTTTGTTCACCATAAGACAAGAAGTTTCTACAATGTGCATATTATGGACACAGGTAATGGCAATTGAGGAGGTCTTCAACCGCAGGGTGACAAACGTAGTGTTTATGGGAATGGGTGAACCAATGTTAAATCTGAAGGCAGTGCTTGAAGCTCACCATTGCTTGAATAAGGTAAATCAACGACAATGATATGTGAAGTTATTTTCTTGTCAAATTCTTAGCAACATTTTATTGAATGATTAAGAATAGACAAACCCTTGTTTTATCCCTTTCCTCTTAACGTCGTTTACATTATCATTTGAACATGTGATACGTGTTTTCAAAATTCATCTTTTTATGTTTTGATGTATTGTAAGAGAGAGTACATAAGTTTTGTTTCTAAGTGTGCTTTTGTTCAATGTATTTTCCTTTTAGGATATCCAAATTGGGCAAAGAATGATGACCATCTCCACTGTGGGTGTTCCAAATACATTAAAGAAGCTGGCTTCTCACAAACTTCAATCTACATTAGCTGTGAGGTAATTTCTCTTGTTACAAATGAAGGCTTGATTCAAGAATTAATGTCCTTACTTTGTCCCTTGATTCTAAGATTGATATTTGATGCCATTTGCATGGATATTTAGAGTTTAGGCCTTGGGTTTGCCACAGTTGCTGGCATCCTTTATAATTGAGAGTCTTTGTTCTATTCCAAAGTTCTTTCTTTTGCTTGGTAAGTATTCTGTAATGCGATAATTTTATGGTGGCAATGGCAATTAAATTTTCTGATGTGCTCAGTGAAGAGATATCCATTACTGCATCATGAACTTATTTAATATCAGCGTCTAGCAGTAAATTCATAATATTGAGCCAGAAATTAGGAAAGTTTTATCATAAAATTTGTTAGGAAATATATTCGTTCCATCATCTTTTGATACCCCCAGAGCAGCTTTAGAGTCACCGGCTTGACCGCAAATATTGGGAGCGCTGCAAGTTTACTTTCTGTTGAGCCAGTTGTCCATATATAACTCTATAAAATGACATTACTCCCTAATTTCTGATGTATGTATATATAATTTTCTTTCTAGCATGTGTGCATGTGATTTTTATTTTGTATCTTGCAACAGCCTGCATGCTCCTAACCAGAAACTTAGGGAGAAAATTGTTCCTAGTGCAAAATCGTATCCATTGAATGCACTTATGAAAGATTGTCGGGAATACTACCGTGAAACAAATAGGCGGGTTTCCTTTGAATATGCACTTTTAGGTAAGAAATTTAATTTCCAATTCAATGCTGACTTGTTCCTCGTCCATATGTTAAATGTTGATGAATCTACATAATTTAAGGAGTATTTTATTGGCATTATGTTTGAACAGCTGGAGTCAATGACTCGGTAGATAATGCGATAGAACTCGCCAAACTACTCCATGAATGGGGGCCTGGTTATCATGTGAACTTGATACCTTTCAATCCGGTAGAAGGCTCTGAGTACCGCCGTCCTTACAAGAAAGCAGTATGCTGATTTCATTATTTGTTTGTCCATTCTACATGATTTGCCTTATCAACTGAGTTATTTGATAATCTTGGAATAGGTGCAAGCATTCGCGGCTGCTTTGGAGTCCAATAAAATAACTGTTAGCATACGTCAAACCAGAGGACTTGACGCAAATGCAGCGTGTGGTCAGTTGCGAAACAATTTCCAGAAAAATCCTTTGGTTACCGACGCCGAAAATCTGGAAACAGAGCTCCCAAACATGGAGCTTGCAGTAGCTAGTTGATTTCACAACGCTCTTAGCAGTTATGTTTTCAACACTTTTGCCTCGGTAAATCGCTATATGCCATGACACAAACAAGTTCCTTTATGGTGAGAGACAGAGAGGTGTGATGAATAAGGTATGAAGTATGAACAGAAGATTAGCAGAGTCTCTATTGCTAATAATGAAGTCATAGAGGAGTTTGCTATGTTGCATTATTTGAAAATGTGTCAACCTTCTTTATATGATCACATGATGCTGATACACAGTGAGAAATGTGGACACACATCTATGCAATCATGGTATCCATTTTTCATCTACAACAACTAAAGGTTTAGGCACAAAAGGTAGTGTGATTAGGAGATAATTGTGATGTTGTTAGTGAGAGAGATTTTTTTCCCCCCATCTATGTCTTTTCTTTTTCTTCCCTCAATTCTTTGGTTGATATATATAGATAGCAGCAATTGGTCCATTGTAAAAATTTTAGACTGATGTTAAAGTCCCATTTTGAACCTAACTATTGTTTTATCTTCTATTTATATTTCGGTCCATTTGCTCCATTATATTTATATCAATGATACCCTTCACAAATCCATTCACTCATCTTGCTCAAAAAACATTTTCCGACCAAAATGGACTATTTCTGCCCCACAACTATTATCCCCGAGGCTGTTGGTTGAGTGGCTAAATATATTGCACTCGGGTTTGAATCTTAATAATGGCCAAATAATGTATATGAGTGTGCTGTGTGTGATATAATATCTAGAATTAAGAGTTGTTCAATCCATCTAAC
>NC_029791.2:13339636-13340304 GCF_000816755.2 Arachis ipaensis | reverse complement strand
ATTATTTAACAAAAAAAGAAAAAAAAATCTTTGATCCGGCGGGTCGCCTCGTCCTGCCAAAACCCGCAAATTTGGCAGGTTCCAAATTCTAACCCGACCCGCATTTTTAGCGGGTTTGACCCGTTTTGCCACCCCTACTCTCCCGTGAGCAAGCGACGTTCTTTCCACGAGTCTCTCTTTTCCCGTGGACTTCACTCTCACTTTGACTTAAATAAAAAACATACTTAGAGTTTCAATTGACAATTTGGGGCCAATTAGGGTTTTAATATGGGATAAATTAAATTAAAGACAACTAATACACTCTTTTTGGCCATGTCAGCGTGTCACTGTCCACGTAAGGAACCTCCGATTGCCACATCATTCTTTTTCGTTAACCTTGAATGGAGCCGTTAACGTTTGCGTATTTTTGTCGATAACAAAATCCAGGTGTATTTTTATTAACAGACAAAATTATTTGAGTGCATTTTTGGTAGTTTACCATAAATTATTCGTTTATATTTGTAATAAATAGTTGATGAGACTCTAGAGTCAATGAGTACGGCTAAACTAAAGCCTAAAATTGGGTTCCTCAAAAATAAAAAGTAAGGTTCGAGAACCAAATCGGTCAATGAATTGTTTAAGTGACCGATTCAATGAATTACTAGTCCAACCAGAATCTAATTAGAATC
>NC_029791.2:13325371-13339457 GCF_000816755.2 Arachis ipaensis | reverse complement strand
AAAAATTATGATTAAAAGCTTATAAATGATTCAAACATAGTGACAAACACACTAATTAACTTTAACAGTAAACACACTAAACTAGCCCATGAATCATGATGCTTATAATCCTTGTTTTTGAATTTTGGAAAATAAACATTGAAAGAATAAATGACCATTTGTATCTATAAAAGATGAAAATATTGACATATGTATCCACATTAGATCGAAATTAAACTTGTACCCACACAAGATGCTTTCTGTGTGAGAAAAGTACCCTACGTGGCACTCCAACCCTCCAAAGACAAGGTACTTTTGTCACACGGAGGACATCTTGCGTGGGTACAAGTTTAGTTTCGATTTAGTATAGGTACATATGTCAGCATTTTTATCTTTCATGGGGTACAAATGATCATTTATTCTTTGAAAACTATGAGTAATCTTCAGGATTTTTTATTTTAATAAATAAAATAAATGTAATAAGTACTAAAATAAATAATTTAAAAATTATTTACCGATTTAAATTTCTCTCTCTTATCTCGTTTACAGTGTAAACGAGATAAGACACGTCACACTGCCACGTGTATATCTCGTTTACACTGTAAACGAGATAAGAGAAGACAAATTTGCAGCTGCTATAAAAGGATGTGTAACCCTTGGTATTCTCCAATCTCCACACACATTTCAAATCCTTTCTCTGTCTCATTTTTTCTCACGGAAACAAGGCAACAATGGCCAGTAACAGTGTATATATAGTGTGTGTGTTTATCCCAATTGTTGTATGAAAAATGGCAATAACAGAGTGACATTTGAGTATGAGAATCCGATATTGTTGCGCACTCAACGTGTAAATACGTTGTCAGAGTTGAAAAGTTTGATATTGAGCAAGCTCGGTGGTACAGAAGTGAGGGAGATCGGAAGGGTGGGGTATAGGTTGCTGGCACCCATGGATAACAGAGTTTTCCGGTATTCCGACTTCAAGGGGACGAGCATGTGCGACTGATGTTCAACATCCATGGGAGGATCATGGCGGAACAGGTAATGGAGCTTTCCATTGAGGTGGGAGATAGTTGTCGTGGTGGTTTTGTGCACTCGACCTATGTACCGAACGACCGACCTCTCGCACCACCGCCCATTCATGTCGTCATTCCATTGGATGAGGCGGAGGAGGGCGAGGAGGAGTCGGACAAAGATTACGTGGTGGATAGTGCGAACAGTGATTCTTCCGAAGGTGGCGATGAGGAAGAGTTTGTGCCGGAGATGTCTGCCCAGACTGTGGCATGCCATGTCTTGCCTCTACTTCACCCAATTCCGGTGCTATCGACGGTGCCAAGTCACTATCACAGTTTGGATCTGGACGCCATGCATGAGAGGACTCCGTTTTCGGACACGGGTGAAGAGGATTACAACTTAGACGGTGGGGTAGAGTTTCGGGTCGGCCGCAGGTTCAAATGCCGATAGGCAATGCTGCAAAGTGTGAAGAACTACAGTATTCGCAGGAGTGTTGAGTACCGGGTGCTCGAATTGGATCGGTTAAAGTACCATGTGCAGTGCCGTCAAGCAGACAATGGGTGTTTATAGAGCCATCGTGTGGCCCTTCGGCAGAACCTCAGATACTGGTAAGTTCAACTTTAATTGTGCTTTTGAGTACTTCTGTGTAATATATTAAAGAGGTTTGAGATATGGCTGAAGCAATATTGTTTTGTTGTGGTTAGGGAGGTTTGGAGGGTTGGTGGAGTGCACAGTTGTCTAGCACCCACCATGTCTCAAGACCATCGCCAATTAAACAGCAGTTTCATTTGCATGGTCATATTGCCGTTGATACAGTCCAACCCCTCTGTGAGTATTCTGGTGTTATAAGGTGCGGTCCAGGCGAGCTATCATTTCAAACCCTCCTACAGAAAGGTGTGGATGACAAAGCAGAAGATAATTGCACAGATCTACGGGGATTGGGAAGAGTCCTACAACAAGGTGCCGAAGCTGCTTCAGGCACTGCAGAACTATTTTCCTGGAACCATTTGTGACCTACGTGTCAAACCGTTCTACGATGGGCACCTCTTGGTACGAGGTTGTACCATGTTCGACGAAGTATTTTGGGCTTTTCCCTCATGTGTCGAGGCATTCAAGCATTGCAAGCCGTTTGTATCTGTCGACGGCACGCATCTGTATGGCAGATACAGTGGAGTGTTGCTTATTGCGGTGGCGCAAGACGGCAACAGCAACATCCTGCCTATTGCTTTTGCCGTTGTCGAGTCCGAAAGCACCGAGTCATGGTCGTTCTTCTTTACTAATCTGAGACACCATGCCACCCCACAAGATGGTCTGCTGGTTATCTCCGACTGATCTCAGGCCATCAAGGCCGCGCTAAGCGCCGACGATAGTGGATGGCATCCCCCAAGAGCATTTCATGCTTACTGTATCAGACACATAGCTGCAAATTTCATGACTCAGTTCAAGTCAGCTAAGGGCAAGAGATACCTCATAAATGCTGCTTACAGTCCAAGCAAGGCTGGGTATGAGTGGTACATGGATGCCTTGAGAGGATTCTCCTCGGCGATGGCAGATTGGGCTGGTCGGTTCAACAGGAGATTTGGCTGCAACATTTCGACAGTGGGCGGCGGTTTGGACACATGGCCACAAATCTGTTAGAGTGCATCAATGTAGTTCTGAAGGGGACACGATACACTCTGATTTCAGCCATTGTGCGCATCATGTATGAAAGACTGTAGAAGTTGTTTGTGACGAAGGGCAGGGAGGCGCAGTCACAGATGGCGAATGGAAACCGTTTCTCCCAAAGACTCTTAGCCACCATTAAAAAGAATAGAGAAGGCATCCCGAAGATGCGTGTCACTCATTGTGATAGGCGGGCCTCTATGTTTGTTGTGAAGGAGCTAGAGCCGTTCGAGGGTTGGTCGCAAGGTTCCTTCCGTCTTCGTCTATCAAAAAGTACGTGTTATTGTGGACTATTTCATTCTCTCCACTATCCGTGCCGCCACGCACTTGCCGGGTGTGTCGCCGCTAGCATTGAGTGGTACCCGTATGTGCATCCGATTTACAGGCAGGAAGCTATGTTCAAGGTGTACGAGGTGGAGTTTCCACCGATTCTTGACGAGTCCCTTTGGCCGGAGTGGTATGGGACGATGTTGTGTCCTAATCCTGTCACGCGTTCGAAGGCGACTGGACGACCCGTTTCCACCAGATTCTTGAATGATATGGATGAGGTCGAGCAACATGAGAAGCGGTGTGGCCTCTGTAGGCAATCCGGTCATATTAGAAGGGGTTGTTCTAATCAACCCACGAGAGATGCCTAGGACCTACAGTTCTTTTAGTATGGATGTAGTTTATTCCTGTTGAAGTTTTTTTATCATTTGATTATACCAGTTAAATGAAGCTGTAGCCTTTTTGATTTATCAGAAATGTCAATCCTTAGTTTTACATTTTAGTTTAATTGATGATGTAATATGTTGGTGTTATTTTTATTTTTGTTTAAAGTGGAATCCTTTGGTTTTGACATTTTATAGACTTCGGAGATGTAATAATTTAGTTTCGTATTTTACTTTTATAAGGCAGAGGGTAATAGTCATAAGAAATTACAACATAATAAACAACAACTGTTTACAATACAGAGCTTCACATACTAGCTAAAAAAGTGAATAAACAAGACAACCAAAATATAAAACAATAAAAAGAACTACAACCCAAACATATAACATCATCGGTGGCGAGGATCCTAGTAGTAGCACCTGTGCCCGGTACCACACGGTGGAGGTTGAGCCTGGCACTGAGGTTGAGAAGGACGAGGATCTTCCTGAGGCATTAGAGGGACAGCGGTGTCCTGGAGTGGCTGCGGATGATATGGCTGGAGCCCTCCAGAGGATGGATATGTGGCATACTGATGGATGTGAAGCTAAGGTTGAGACAGTGGAGCTAATGGAGGGGTCGCTTGAGGCTGTGATGATTTCAGGTACATACCATAGTTGTAGGATGGCGGGGTCGCAGACTGGGTACCAGGATGAAGACTGATGAGCGAATAATTTATACGCTTTTTGGCATTGTTCTTAGGTAGTTTTTAATATATTTTAATTACTTTTTAGTATATTTGTATTAGTTTTTATGCAAAAATTACATTTCTGGACTTTGCTATGAATTTGTGTATTTTTCTGTGATTTCAGGTATTTTCTGGCTGAAATTGAGGGACCTGAGCAAAAATCTGATTCAGAGGCTGAAAAAGGACTACAGATGCTATTGGATTCTGACCTCCCTGCACTCGAAATAGAATTTTTGGATCTACAGAAGTCCAATTGGCACGTTATCAATTGCGTTGGAAAGTAGACATCCAGGGCTTTCCAGCAATATATAATAGTCCATACTTTGCCCGAGTTTTGATGACTCAAACTAGTGTTTAAACGCCAACTTCTTGCCCTATTCTGGCGTTAAACGCCAGAAACAGGTTACAAGCTAGAGTTAAACGCCAGAAACAGGTTACAACCTGGCGTTTAACTCCAGGAATAGCCTATGCACGTGAAAGCTTCAATGCTCAGCCCAAACACACACCAAGTGGGTCCCAGAAGTGGATTTCTGCACTATCTATCTTAGTTTACTCATTTTCTGTAAACCTAGGTTACTAGTTGAGTATACAAACTACTTTTAGAGATTTATTTTGTACCTCATGACATTTTACATCTGAATTTGTATCTTCTACAGCATGAGTCTCTAAACCCCATGGTTGAGGGTGAGGAGCTCTGCTGTGTCTCAATGGATTAATGCAATTACTACTGTTTTTCATTCAATCACGCTTGTTTCTATTCTAAGATATTCATTTGCACTTCAACATGATGAATGTGATGATCCGTGACACTCATCACCATTCTCAACCTATGAACGCGTGCCTGACAACCACTTCCGTTCTATCTTAGATTGAGTGTGTATCTCTTGGGCTTCTGGTTCATGAGTTTGACTGCCTCTCCTGACAACAGAGCACTCAAATCCGTGAGGCCAGAGTCTTCGTGGTATAAGCTAGAATCGATTGGCAGCATTCCTGAGATCCGAAAAGTCTAAACCTTGTCTGTGATATTCCGAGTAGGATCTGGGAAGGGATGACTGTGACGAACTTCAAACTCACGACTGTTGGGCGTAGTGACAGACGCAAAAGGATCACTGGATCCTATTCCAACACAAGTGAGAACCTTCAGATGATTAGCCATGTACGTGGACCTTTTTCACTGAGAGGACGGATGGTAGCCATTGACAACGGTGATCCACCAACATACAGCTTGCCATGGAAGGAGCCTTGCGTGCGTGAAGAAGAAGACAGTAGGAAAGCAGAGATTCAAAAGACAGAGCATTTCCAAAACTCCAACCTATTCTCCATTACTGCATAACAAGTATTTATTTCATACTCTTTTATTTTTCGCAATTAAAACTAAGAACCATTATTGATATCCTGACTAAGATTTACAAGATAACCATAGCTTGCTTCAAGCCAACAATCTCCGTGGGATCGACCCTTACTAACGTAAGGTATTACTTGGACGACCCAGTGCACTTGCTGGTTAGTTGCGCGGGATTGCAAAAGTGTGATTGCAATTTTGTGTAGTAAGTTTTTGGCGCCGTTGCCGGGGATTGTTCGAGTTTGGACAACTGACGGTTCATCTTGTTGCTTAGATTAGGAAAAATTGTCTTTTGTTAAGTTTAGAGTCTCTTTATTTTTCTTTTCAAAAATCTTATTTTTCCTCATTAATTTTCTATTTTTATTTGAGTTCAGTTTCATGAATTAAGTTTGGTGTCAATTGCATGCTTTTCGTTTTCCTTCAATTTTTCAAAAATATTTCTCTCTTATTTAATCCTTGCATTTATTGAATGTGTCTATGTTCTTGTGAATAGTTGCTCATTTGAGTCTTTCTTTCTAAAATCTTTTCGAAAAAAATTTTCCTTGTTTGATCTTTAATTTTTCTTGTTTTGTGTCTTTCCGTGTTTTTCTTGTGATTTTCAAAAATTCCAAAAAGATTTTTCAAGAAAATACTTTTTCTTTCATAACTCAGTTGGTTAGAGCGTTGGCTTATGTTTTTGGTATCTTCTTTTCAAAAATAATTTTTCTTTGATTAAATCTTGTGTCAAATTTTAAGTTTGGTGTTCTTTCTTTATGTTCTTGAGTTCTTTGAGTCTTTGAATTGTGTTCTTGTTGTTCTTGTGAGTCTTCAAAGTGTTCTTGAATTTTCTTAGTGTTTTGATCTTAAAATTTTTAAGTTTGGTATTCCTTGGTGTTTTTCCTCCAAAATTTTCGAAAACAAGGAGTATTAGAACTAAAAATTTTAAGACTTGTGTCTTTTGTGTGTTTTTCTCTTTCATCATAAAATTCAAAAATAAAAAAAATATCCTTTCCTTTAATTGCTCATAATTTTCGAATTCATTAGGTTGATTTGGTCAAAATTTTTAAAATCATATCTTTTTCAAAAAAAAAAAAACTCCTAACCACTTTCTCTCTCTCATTCTTTTCCATCATGGACCTAAGTAGAAATGAACAGTCCAGAAAGACTCTGGGGTCATATGCTAACCCCACTACTGCTTCATATGGGAGTAGTATCTGTATACCCTCCATTGGAGTCAGTAGTTTTGAGTTGAATCCTCAGCTCATTATCATGGTGCAGCAAAATTGCCAGTATTCCAGTCTTCCACAGGAAGAACCTACTGAGTTTCTGGCACAGTTCTTACAAATTGCTGACACAGTACATGATAAAGAAGTAGATCAGGATGTCTACAGATTATTACTGTTTCCATTTGCTGTAAAAGACCAAGCTAAGAGGTGGTTAAACAACCAACCTAAAGCTAGCATAAGAACATGGAAACAGTTGTCAGACAAATTCCTGAATTAATATTTCCCTCCTAAGAGGATGACACAGCTAAGGCTGGACATCCAAGGCTTTAAACAAGAGGATAATGAATCCCTTTACAACGCCTGGGAGAGGTACAGAGAGATGCTAAGGAAATGCCCCTCTGAAATATTTTCAGAATGGGTGCAGTTAGACATCTTCTACTACGGGCTTACAGCAAAAGCTCAGATATCTCTAGACCACTCAGCTGGTGGATCTATACATATGAGAAAGACAATTGAAGAGGCTCAAGAGCTCATTGATACAGTTGGTAGAAATTAGCATCTGTACTTAAGTAGTGAATCCTCCATGAAAGAAGAGGCTAAGGCAGTATCCACTGAACTTAGTCCTCCAGAATGTGGAAATCAATCAGTAATTATGTCATCTAACAGAACAGTTGGCAGAATTTAAAGAGATGTTACAAGACACTAAGGATGCAAACAAGAACATGGAAGCACAACTAGACCAGACAAGACAACAGTTATCTAAACAAATAACAGAAGAATGTCAAGCTGTTCAATTAAGGAGTGGAAAAACATTGAATACCTCAACTCAAAGCAGCAGAAAGCCAAGAAAAGAACAACTAGCAGAGGATGAGCGAAATGCTACCCAAAATCCCTCTGAGGACAGTAAGAGCCCAGAGAGGAATGCTTCTGGCGTTCAAACACCAGAAAAGGGTGAAAACTGGCGTTAAACGCCTAGTGGACGCCCAGTTCTGGCGTTCAAACACCAGAAAAAGGGGAAAATTGGCGTTAAACGCCCAAACCATGTTCAGTTCTGGTGTTCAAACGCCAGAAAAGGGTGGGAATCTGGCGTTAAACGCCAACCCAGCTCCCAGTCCTGGCGTTCAACCGCCAATGAGGGGTCAGACACCTGCAATTGCTAATAATAAACCTACAATTGCTGATAATAAACCTACCTCTGTAGGAAATAAACCTGCAGCAACCAAGGTTGAAGAATACAAAGCCAAAATACCTTATCCTCAGAAACTCTGCTAAGCGGAACAGGATAAATAATTTGCCCGCTTTGCAGACTATCTCAGGACTCTTGAAATCAAGATTCTGTTTGTAGAGGCACTTGAGCAAATACCCTCTTATGCTAAGTTCATGAAAGAGATCTTAAGTCATAAGAAGGATTGGAGAGAAACTGAAAAATTTTTTCTCATTGAAGAATGCAGTGCAGTCATTTTAAAGAGCTTACCAGAGAAGCTTAAAGATCCTGGAAGCTTTATGATACCATGCACATTAGAGGGTACTGGTACCAAGACAGCTTTATGTGATCTTGGGGCAAGTATCAACCTAATCCCTGCATCCACTATCAGAAATCTTGGCTTGACTGAAGAGGTCAAACCAACCAGGATATGTCTTCAACTTGCTGATGGCTCCATTAAATACCCATCAGGCGTGATTGAAGACATGATTGTCACAGTTGGGCTATTTGCCTTTCCTACTGACTTTGTAGTGCTGGAAATAGAGGAGCACAAGAGTGCAACTCTCATTCTAGGAAGACCTTTCCTAGCAACTGGACGAACCCTCATTGACGTCCAAAAAGGAGAAGTAACCCTGAGAGTCAATGAAGATGAATTTAGGCTGAATGTTGTTGAAGCAATGAAGCACCCAGACACATCAAAAGATTGCATGCGTATTGATATTATTGACTCCCTAGTAAAGGAGATCAGTATGGCTGAGAGTCTCGAATCAGAGCTAGAGGACATATTTAAAGATGTTCAGCCTGATATGAAGGAACCAGAGGAAATAAAAGAACCTCTGAAAATTCCTCAGGAAGAGGAGAAACATCCTAAACCCGAGCTCAAACCACTACCACCATTCCTGAAATATGCATTTCTGGGAGAAGGTGAAACTTTTCCTGTAATTATAAGCTCTGCCTTAGAGCCACAGGAAGAGAAAGCACTAATACAGGTGCTAAGGACACACAAGACAGCTCTTAGATGGTCCATTAGTGATCTCATGGGCATTAGCCCAGCTAGATGCATACACAAGATCCTACTGGAGGATAATGCCAAGCTAGTGGTTCAACCACAAAGGCGGCTGAATCTAACCATAAAGGAGGTGGTGCAGAAAGATGTCACTAAATTACTAGAGGCTGGGATTATTTATTCCCTTTCTGATAGTCCCTGGGTGAGCCCTGTCCAAGTTGTACCCAAAAAGGGAGGCATGACAGTAGTTTATAATGAAAAGAATGAACTGGTCCCTACAAGAACAGTTACAGGGTGGCGTATGTGTATTGATTACAGAAGACTCAATACAGCCACCAGGAAGGATCATTTTCCTTTACCATTCATAGACCAGATGCTAGAAAGACTAGCAGGTCATGACTATTACTGCTTTTTGGATGGCTATTCAGGTTACAACCAAATTGCAGTGGATCCCTAGGATCAAAAAAAGACAGCATTCACATATCCATCTGGAGTATTTGCCTACAGAAGGATGCCATTTGGTCTGTGCAATGCACCTGCAACCTTTCAGAGATGCATGCTCTCTATTTTCTCTGATATGGTGGAAAAATTCCTGGAAGTCTTCATGGATGACTTCTCAGTATTTGGAGACTCATTCAGCTCCTGTCTTGACCATCTAGCACTTGTTCTGAAAAGGTGCCAGGAGACTAACCTGGTTTTAAACTGGAAAAAATGTCACTTTATGGTGACTGAAGGAATTATCCTTGGGCACAAAATTTTGAACAAAGGAATAGAGGTGGATCAAGCTAAGGTAGAGGTAATTGAAAAATTACCACCACCTGCCAATGTTAAGGCAATCAGAAGTTTTCTGGGGCATGCAGGATTCTACAGGAGGTTTATAAAAGATTTTTCAAAAATTGCAAAATCTCTAAGCAATCTGCTAGCTGCTGACACGCCATTTATCTTTGATATGGAATGTCTGCAGGCGTTTGAGACTCTGAAAGCTAAGCTGGTCACAACACCAGTCATCTCTGCACCAGACTGGACATTACCATTCGAACTAATGTGTGATGCCAATGACCATGCCATTGGTGTAGTATTGGGACAGAGGCATGACAAACTTCTGCATGTCATTTATTATGCCAGTCGTGTTTTAAATGACGCACAGAAGAACTACACAACCACAGAAAAATAATTGCTTGCAGTGGTTTATGCCATTGACAAGTTCAGATCCTATTTAGTAGGATCAAAAGTGATTGTGTACACTGACCATGCTGCTCTTAAATACCTACTCACAAAGCAAGATTCAAAACCCAGGCTCATAAGATGGGTGTTACTTCTGCAAGAGTTTGATATAGAAATAAGAGACAGAAAAGGGACAGAGAACCAAGTAGCAGATCACCTGTCCTGGATAGAACCAGTAGAAGGGGCGTCCCTCCCCCTTACTGAGATCTCTGAAACCTTTCTGGATGAGCAACTCTTTGCCATTCAGGAAGTACCATGGTTTGCAGACATTGCAAACTATAAAGCTGCGAGATTCATACCCAAGGAGTACAGCAGACAGCAGACGAAAAAATTAATTTCTGATGCAAAGTACTACTTGTGGGATGAGCCATATCTCTTTAAGAGATGTGCAGACGGAATAATCCGTAGATGCGTGCCTAGAGAAGGGGCACAGAAGATCCTATGGCATTGCCATGGATCACAATATGGAGGACATTTCGGAGGTGAGCGAACAGCCACAAAAGTCCTCCAATGTGGCTTCTACTGGCCTACACTCTATAGAGACTCCTGAGAGTTTGTACGTAACTGTGACAGTTTCCAGAGAGTTGGTAATCTGCCCCATGGTTACACCATGCCTCAACAAGGGATCTTAGAGATTGAGTTGTTTGACGTATGGGGTATTGACTTCATGGGGCCTTTCCCACCATCATACTCAAACACTTATATTCTGGTGGCAGTAGACTATGTATCTAAATGTGTGGAGGCAATCGCAACACCCACTAATGATACTAAGACAGTGCTGAAGTTTCTCCAGAAACATATCTTTAGCAGATTTGGTGTCCCTAGAGCACTAATCAGTGATGGAGGCACTCATTTCTGCAATAAATAGCTGTACTCTACTATGGTCTGATATGGAATTAGCCACAAGGTGGTAACTCCATATCATCCACAGACAAATGGGCAAGCTGAAGTCTCTAATAGAGAACTAAAAAGAATCCTGGAATGGACTGTAATTGCCCGTAGGAAGGATTGGGCAAAGAGCTTAGATGATGCTCCATGGGCATACAGAACAGCATTCAAGACTCCTATAGGAACTTCTCCATACCAGCTTGTGTATGGGAAGGCCTGTCACCTGCCCGTGGAACTGGAGCATAAAGCCTACTGAGCAACCAGATTCCTAAACCTTGATGCCAAATTAGCTGGAGAGAAAAGATTGCTCCAGCTGAATGAGCTAAAGGAATTCAGACTCAATGCTTTCGAAAATGCAAAAATTTACAAGGAGAAAGCAAAAAGGTGGCATAACAAAAAACTGTCATCCAAAGTCTTTGAGCCAGGACAAAAGGTTCTGTTGTTCAACTCTAGGCTCAGATTGTTCCCTGGGAAATTGAAATCCCAGTGGAAAGGCCCATATGTGATTACAGGTGTGTCACCATATGGATATGTAGAGCTTCATGATATTAACTTTGACAAAAAGTTCATTGTTAATGGACAGAGAGTCAAGCATTATCTTGAAGGCAATGTTGAGCAAGAATGCTCAAGACTGAGACTGGATTAAAGCCTAGTAAAGTCCAGCTAAAGACAGTAAAGAAGCGCTTATTGGGAGGCAACCCAATTTTATTTATTTATGTTATCTTATGTTGTCTTTAGGTTGATGATCATGTGGAGTCACAAAAACAACTGCAAAAATTAAAGCAAAATAAAAAACAACATTAAAAACAGCTTACCCTGGATGATAAGCTTACTGGCGTTTAAACGCCAGTAAGAGTAGCAGAATGGGTGTTAAACGCCCAGTCTGGTACCATTCTGGGCGTTTAACGCCAGAAAGAAGCAACAAGCTGGCGTTAAACGCCAGAAACAAGCAACAGCTTGGCGTTAAACGCCAGGAAAGGTATAAAAGCTGGCGTTAAACGCCAGAAACAGGTAGCAACCTGGCGTTTAACGCCAGACTTGCATTCTATGGGCATTTTTGCACGCCTAAATGGAGCAGGATCTTCTTCACACCTTTCCATAACAACCTTTCCCCTCCATCTCCTCCATTTCTTCTTCTTCCCCTCATTTCTTTCTTCTTTTGCTTAGGGATGAGCAAACCTTTTAAGTTTGGTGTGGTAAAAGCTTTGCTTTTTGTTTTTTCATAACCATTTATGGCACCTAAGGCCGGAGAAACCTCTAGAAAGAGGAAAGGAAAGGCAAAAGCTTCCACCTCCGAGTCATGGAAGATGGAGAGATTCATCTCAAAGGTCCATAGCTCAGTAGTAGAGCATTTGACTGCACATCAAGGAGCCATGAAGGAAGAGCAACAAAGACAAGGAAGATACATTGAGGAGCTCAAGCACTCCATAGGATCTTCAAGAAGGAGAACTAGCCGCCATCACTAAGGTGGACCCGTTCTTTAATTTCCTTGTTCTTATTTTTCTGTTTTTCGAATTTTTGAGCTTTATGTTTGACTATGTTTTGTGTCTTTACTGCATGATCATTAGTGTCTAGTGTCTATGTCTTAAAGCTATGAATGTCCTATGAATCCTTCACCTTTCTTAAATGAAAAATGTTCTAAATACAAAAGAACAAGAAATACATGAATTTCGAATTCATCCTTGAAATTAGTTTAATTATTTTGATGTGGTGACAATACTTTCTATTTTTTGAATGAATGCTTGAACAGTGCATATTTTTGATAGTGAAGTTTATGAATGTTAAAATTGTTGACTCTTGAAAGAATGATGAAAAAAGAGAGATGTTATTGATAATCTGAAAAATCATAAGATTGATTCTTGAAGCAAGAAAAAGCAGTGAAGAACAAAGCTTGCGAAAAAAAATGGCGAAAAAGAAAAGAAAAAGAAAAAGAAAAAGCAAGTAGAAAAGCCAATATCCTTAAAACCAAAAGGCAAGGGTAAAAAGGATCCAAGGCGTTGAGCACCAATGGATAGGAGGGCCTAAAGGAATAAAATCCTGGTCTAAGCGGCTAAATTAAGCTGTCCCTAACCATGTGCTTGTGGCATGCAGGTCCAAGTGAAAAGCTTGAGACTGAGTGGTTAAAGTCATGATCCAAAGCAAAAAGAGTGTGCTTAAGAGCTCTGGACACCTCTAACTGGGGACTTTAGCAAAGCTGAGTCACAATCTGAAAAGGTTCACCCCGTCATGTGTCTGTGGCATTTATGTATCCGGTGGTAATACTGGAAAACAAAGTGCTTAGGGCCACGACCAAGACTCATAAAGTAGTTGTGTTCAAGAATCAACATACTGAACTAGGAGAATCAATAACACTATCTGAATTCTGAGTTCCTATAGATGCCAATCATTCTGAACTTCAAGGGATAAAGTGAGATGCCAAAACTATTCAGAAGCAAAAAGCTACTAGTCCCGCTCATCTAATTGGAGCTAAGTTTCATTGATATTTTGGAATTTATAGTATATTCTCTTCTTTTTATCCTATTTGATTTTCAATTGCTTGGGGACAAGCAACAATTTAAGTTTGGTGTTGTGATGAGCGGATAATTTATATGCTTTTTGGCATTGTTCTTAGGTAGTTTTTAATATGTTTTAATTACTTTTTAGTATATTTTTATTAGTTTTTATGCAAAAATCAAATTTCTGGAATTAACAATAACTTAAAACAAAATCAACAATCAACATTAAACCACAAAATTAACAATAACTCAGAAGTCGAAACAAAATTAACATTAACTAAGAAGTAGTGGAGGCATACGAATGGCGAGAGAGAGTGAGCTCGGAGAGAACGAAGGTGACGAGGAGGAGAAAACGACTGAGCGCAAGTAGAGACGTTCGCAGTGAGAGAGAGCGCTTGAAGAGAGAGAGATTCCGAGGAAAGAACTAACCACCGCTACGCCAAGAAAAGGACCGCGACGAAGAAACGAAGAGCGCCGGCGAACGACGGGAGCGATGTGAGAGACGGGAGAAAACGAAGGACCCCTGGGTTTATCCATGTGAGCGACGCTGACAGAAGGTGGAGGCTAGGATGACGGTGACGACACCCTCGACTGACAGAGAGTAGCTCGACGATGAAGAAGGTGAAGCGTGGGTTGAGTGGCTGCTAGGGTTTTTTGGGTGAGATGGGTGAGAGACCAAGAGATAGAAAGCGGTG
>NC_029791.2:13321107-13325196 GCF_000816755.2 Arachis ipaensis | reverse complement strand
GCAGTTTACCGATTAACCATCGGTTCGACTGATTTTTAGTCTGACTTTTTTAAAACAATTTTATACATCAACCGAATTGGTTAGATGATCGATTTTTGATTAATCCTGTTGAACCGACCGGTTCGATTTTTAGAACATTAAAATTTAAAAAGTGAATTGGACCATCAAAACGGTGCGCTTCATTTGAGGAATAAGAGTGTGGTCTCTTTCTCTCAAGTCAAGTCGCTAGGGTTTTTAAACCCAGCTTGTTCCCCCACTCTCATTTTCCAAGTAAAGCATCAAAGTCAGACAAATCAAAAGCACGCGCTCTCTCCCTTCTTCCTCGTACAAGTTTCGCACCTTCCTCTGCATTCAAAGGTAAACGAAATCTTCATTTGTTGCACAATTCCTAAGATCAAAGCCGGAAAATATGATTTCTTGTTTGTAATTTTGAATTTTAGGGCACAAAAAAAGGGGAGAAGAAGATGCGGAGGCACAGTCCAGGATACTACAGTCCGCCTAGGAGAGGGTACGGCGGCAGGGGAAGATCTCCTCCGCCGCCACCTCCTCCGTCGAGGAGGGGCTACGGTGGTGGTGGCGGCGGCGGCGGGAGGCGCGGCAGGGATAACAACAACAATGGAAGCCTTCTTGTTCGCAACATTCCCCTCGATTGCCGACCCGAGGAGCTTCGAGTCCCCTTCGAGCGGTTCGGACCCGTTCGTGATGTCTACATTCCCAAGGATTATTACTCAGGGTTAGTTGGTGCATTTCTTATGATTTATATTTGGAGAAAGAGACTCAAAAAAAAGAGAATTTTAAAGTTTGATTGTTGTGGAATCAGAATCATCAATTTTGTCGCCGTGTTAGATGTACTTCCTTGTTTTTGTGAAATTAACAAATAATTTGTTGGTCTTTAGGTTTCCTTTTGGTAAAATTAGTTGGAGAAATGTAAGTAGTTAAGTTGATTGAGTGTGTCTGAGCGTGAATTGTGAGAGCTTGGTTGGGGTGATTCTGAACTTTTGAGTTTTCTTCTTTTTTCTTTTCTCTTGTTTGAAGGTGATTGGTATTAATTATTTGATTGTGGATTGATTTTGGACTGGTTTGTCAGGGGGTTATGTTTATTTGAAATTGGAAGTTAAAACAAGATCAAGCCCCACATTTGACCAAGTTTTTCCCCCCAAGTGTGTTAATCTTCATACGAAGAGAAACTATTTAATTACACAATGAATACAAGTTTGATGGAAGGTTGGTTGGTTCCTTGTACAAACTGAAGTGAAGACTTCGTGCTTACAAGATTTTTTTTGTTTCTTGGGGAGCGTTGAATTCAAGTTCTTATAAATACAAGAATGTTGAAGAATTTTCCAGATACTTTACTACTTGTCAATGTAAAGAAAAAGGGCTTGCTTTGAAGTTTTTGGATTTTAGCTGCTTTAGGCAATCCAGCTTCCACAGGCTGTGTTCATGTCTCAGAAAGCCTTAGCTAAGTTGTCTAAAGAAAGATATACTCTGCCTAGTCTACGTATGCTACAATCTGTGTCTGCCCATGTTTTTCTAGCAGTGTTAGAATGAAGCTCCGCTTTTTTCCCCATACAGAGAACCTCGAGGCTTTGCGTTTGTGCAATTTGTGGATTCTTATGATGCTTCAGAGGCACAGTACCATATGAACAGACAAATCTTTGCCGGAAGGGAAATATCCGTTGTTGTCGCTGCTGAAACAAGAAAAAGACCAGAGGAAATGCGCCAAAGGACTAGGAGGTATATCTTATTTTCCCCCACTATATATTCCACTATAATGTAGCGGATGATAAGAATGTAAAAGTGGTCTTGTAGCTGAAGCATTGCTTTATAAATGTATAGCTAAAGTTTTTGGAATTTTGCAGAGGACCAGCGAACTATGGGGGGAGAAGGTCTTATTATGGTATTATCATTTAAAAACTCAAAATTGCATTATGTATTTTGAAATGCTTACATAGTTCACTGCTTGTTAAGATTACTGACTTGTGTGTATCATAATATTGATTCTATCAGGTCGCTCGCGCTCTCGCTCAGTATCACGCTCTCCACCTTATCACTCTGGTTCTAGAAGTAGATATCGCTCAAGGTAAGTTTTAGATATCCTTAGTATCTTAATTTTGTACTTCCACTAAAGCATGTACTCATGATTTGAATTGACGTGTACCAGATCATATTCTCCTGCTCCAAGAAGGCAAAGTGATTACTCTATTTCCCCTAGAAGGCAAGCAGAACACTCTAGATCACCTCGATCACCAAGAGGCCCCCCTAGAGAGCGAGATGCTGATCAGAAGCGCAGATCATATACTCCAGATTTTGGCAATGGTGTTGATCAGAATCAAAACAATGGATATCCTGAGTGAGTTGCAATTTAATAATTACCTTCTGAACACACAGTTTTTCTATTGAAATTATTTTCCCCTCTTCTCTTGTGTTCTTACACTATATACTATCTTGTACTAAGGAAATCTACATACAAGTCTGAGGCCGATGAAGGCCAGTGGAAGTCATCTGGACGTAGACCATCGAGGTCACCACCTGGATCCAGATCTAGGTCAAGGTCTCCTGATTTGTCTCCTAGACATTGAAGACGAGGTAAAATGTACGAGTTAAGATTCCATATGTTAGATTTGGTTAAGCTTTTTTTAAAATTAGCTTCGATGGTTTTCATAATGCATATTTATACATGTTGCAGGTCTTTGGCAATGTGATGCATTCTGCTGATTCTGTACCAATTCAGTATCTTTATCAGGACATTTTACAAAATTGCATAATGTATTGAATGTGTTTGTAGTGTTAAGATATTACTGTTGTGCAGCATTTTGGATATTGTGAAATTCTGTGGTAAAACTTAACCTAGAGTCTTGATAGTCTAGATGAAATGTTTGGAGCTTGTTTGATTTGTCAAGTACCCTCTTGAACAATTTTTCACTTCAAAACTGCGTTTATCTTGGTATTAATTACTTGTTTAAATGGCTACCCCCATTTTTCCCTGTTTGGATAAACTAGTGTACTACCCGCCCTATGCGCAGGCGAAGCTCAAAATCCGAAAATCATATCTCTTTATGGAAAAAGACTTGTCATGTATTCAGTGAAAATCACAATAAGATTATATAAGTGTGGCAAGTGACAATTTAATTCAAATTATTTCAAAATCTTTCTTTTTAGTCTACTTGTAACTCGTTGAAATAATGGTTACTCTTCCATTCAAATTTTCGAAATAAAGAAAGCCATAAACTCTGTAACACGTTTACTAATTTGATCTTCGCTTTTGAAACTTCTTTGTTATTTACTATCGCAATGGAATTTGAGTGTAAAATTTTCGGTGGTTTATATATAGCATTTACCTCTAATGCTATATTAGTATTGCTTTCTTACCCCAACGTTGTTTTCGTTTGCAAATTATTGAATCTACAGTATTTTTATTAACTTCAATTTAAATAAGTTGACTCTAAAATTGACGAATTTCCAATGCTTTCCAGAAAAGTAGAGTGGAATGCTTCAGCAAAAGTAGGAAGCGTAACACACTAACACTTTGACAAATGACCTCTTATTAGTAAGTATAGTATAGTATAGTTTTTAGATTTTCTTATTTTGATCAATTTTAGAAACTATGGTATAATTACAAAGCGCCCACCGTGGGGCTCGAACCCACGACCACAAGGTTAAGAGCCTTGCGCTCTACCAACTGAGCTAGACGGGCTGTTTAAGACTCTTACGAAATAAATTTAATGGAATGGGCTTAATTTATTTAAAGATTAAAAAATGTAAAAATTCACGCCCACCGTGGGGCTCGAACCCACGACCACAAGGTTAAGAGCCTTGCGCTCTACCAACTGAGCTAGACGGGCTATTTGAGCCTTAATTCTCCATTTATTAAATTTCTAAGTATCAAATACGTTATTGATGGAGGAATTTGGTTCCATGGAGATGGCTGCATCCATTGAATATATCTCTTAAAAGCATCTAAAATATAGAGGAGTTCAATCTTAGGCATATTAGGGACTAATTGGTTTGCAAATTTTTTTATTTTTTTTATATTTATTTTTTAAAAATAATTTTATTTATAAATTTTCAAAAATTAAAGTAATCAGTTTG
>NC_029791.2:13300819-13320092 GCF_000816755.2 Arachis ipaensis | reverse complement strand
AAGGAGAAAAGTAAAATTTAAAAAGTAAAATATTATTATTTTGATAAATTTTATTATTTAAACAACTTTTTTACTTTCATACAAATAAAAAAATTAACATTAAAATTTATTAAAACAAAGGTAAGGTGTAAGGAGAGCAAAGAGTACTCTTACAGTCTTACCCTTTTGGAAACAAGTTGGTTAAGTTTCACAGCCTCTTCTCACATGAAACTTTGTTTTATATCCGTCACTCATTTGAACTATGATAACAATTTGATCCCACCATTAATCACCCCAAAATAATTCCTCTCATTTTCTTACATGTTCAAATTGATCCAATTAACTATCATGACTTATTAATTACTCTTAAGTCATAACAAATCAGCGGTTAGTTTTATGCTTTTATTTCTGGTTTCATATATGATTGGTCAATTAGTTCTTGATTAGCAGGACTTTTGTTTTTTATTAGTTATAATTCCACAAGTAAAATAATTCAAAGACTATCAAATTTCCCACAAAGATTATAAGAAAACAACTTGGAGAGCTACAATATATTTCTCAAATCATGTTAGTTCTTCATATATTGTCTGTTTTATAATTTGTGGTCAAGGAGAAAGATAAGGGGAATCGAATATCTCTTTTAATTTTTCAAAGAACTTGAACATGTTCCTGGGCCAATTTTCTCTACATCATTGTTAACATTTTCTAAATGGAAAATTTAATTGAAAAAAGATATTCTTTGGCCCTTCTAAAGGATATAATAAAGCTATTTTCATTTTTATTCCTTTTTGACCTGCTAGAAAATAAAGCAATCTAAAGCATCAAAATCATGACATAATTTTACTGAAATAGATAAAGGAGTGTTTTTTGTCTTATGATTGTTTAAAACTTTGAATTATTAAGAGATTATTGCACATATATTGTTTATTTAAATGTAACGAATTATCTAATCTAATCTGTCAAATATACCATTGGTAACCACATCACATTTTATATATTGAAGGTGAAGGAATAGAGGTTGTATAGTTGGCCAAGTTGAAACCATTATAATATTTGTGTATTTGAATTAACATTATAGCAAATAGGTGTTAGTATAAATGCACTTTTGCAGAATTAATTTTAATCAAAATCAAATTGATGTTAATATGATTTGTGTTTGGATAGTTTTTGTCAAACGGAATTTAAAAAAAATTAATATTGTTTAAATGATGTTAACCAAAATTCTGTCTCTTTAAGGAAATTAACCAAATTGTGTATCTATTGAATGGGTGTGTACTGTGCAGTCTTAAGATATTACTGTTGTAAAGTATTTCGGATATTATGAAATTCTGTGGTTAGAGGATTGACAGATGAATCATTTAGAGCTTATTTGATTTATCAAGTCCTGTGTTTTGAGCAATTTTTTCCTTTTTAGCAAATAGGATGTGAATTCTATCGAATTTTTTCTAAAATAATATGTAAATTTTGTATGATATGTCAATTTTTAATTGGATGATAAATTATTCATAAGATAATTTTATAATATATTAATAATCAAATTCCTCTTTTTTTAATTATTCTTTCTAAAAAAAAAAGCCTTTTTTTATATTCTCATCCTTTCAAGCATTACCATTGTCCTTTAGTATCTATCTCAATCTCAGTCTCGCCACTTATAATTAATTAATCTCATAAAAAAAACTAACTCTAACTAAATTATATTACTGTATCACGAAAGAAATCAATAAATTATCTCATATATAAAGTAAATTATGCTGAAAATACTACTCATTATTTATTTGCGATTTTTGGCATTGGAATGTAACAACTACTTTATAAATGAGCATATTAGATTGTGATTAATGTGCCACTGAACATAAATACTGTTGTTAATTTCAGTAGTTTATTACAAATGAATTACACTAAAATTTTGAAAATGAAATTTCTTTTAAACTAGACTGCACCTAATTGTCAATACAATGAAAAAATGGTGGAATATGGTGTGAATTTGATATTATTTTTTATTTTTAAATAAAATAAATAATACGGAAAATGTAATTATATATATATTTCTCAAAATTTTAATTATAAATTAATCCTTTATATATTATTTAATTATAAAATTTATTTTTTATTTTATAAATTATTTTTTTATCATTCATCTATCATGTTTATTGAGAATAAAAAATTAAAACAATAATAAATTAGATCTTCCATTAATCCTAATAAATATTTTGCAATCGTAATCGATCATAATTTTATCATTGATCCAATTACATACGTATTGGGTTAGAAAAATCGTGTTTGTTAGAAATTCAATCGATTGGATGCACAAACCAATCGATTGAAATTCAAAGGCTTCCCAAACTTCAATCGATTGGAATTGATACATAATCGATTGAATTTTGCAAGGCATGTGGGATTTTTCTTATTCAATCAATTGATCATATTACTCGATCGATTGAAATCATCAAAGCAATCTTGGTTCTGTCAATGAATTCATCTCCAAAATCTTGTTCGGATTTATATTGTTTATCCATCATATCTTGGTCATATACTAGCTCTTCTTGGTTAATGTCATCGTCCTCATGGTATTTCTCATCCATCTCAGCCAGGGGGCGGAGCTTAGTTAAGACAAGGGGGCCATGGCCCCCCAAACTTTTGTTAAAAAAATTAGTAGTACTTTTTCAGAAAATAAAAAATAGTTCAGTTGGTTTAAATACTTTATTATGACTTAAAATATCAAAGTTCAATCTTCAGCTCTTGCTTTTATTGCACAATAGTTTTTAGTTTTAAACATTCAAACCTTGTTGGATTTGGACTGAACTGAGTGTATTCGTATTTCGCAACTCTCTATTTAATAAGCAACACTCCATCTACCTTTGAGTTCAAATATAAAAAATTAGGTATTTTTTATTTATGTAATTTAATATTATTTTATATTTTACTATTTATTTAATTTAATTTTTTATATGATAAAAAATATTAGAATATTCAATAAGTATTGATATTATTGTATTTGTATAAATTAATAAAAAAAATTCAATAAATATTATAAATTTTAATATTTATCTTTTTAATTTTATTTTTACATATTTTACAGGATATATATTCAAATTTTTATATAAAATAATTATAAAAAATTAAAGAATTGATGCATTTTTAAGAGGAAGGCTAATATTCAAGAAGGAGAACATATAATTTTTACAATATCAACACCTATAGATAGTTCTTCTACTTTAATGAATCACGAAGAAAGTGAGATACAACCTTTAAAAGTTCAAAGAGTTGCATCTGATAAGTTTAACCTTAATTCTTTAGAACGAGACATTAGAAAACGACTTTAAATTTGGCAATATCATCCAAATTAGAGAGATGAGGTTAGACGAGCTTATCTTAAATAGAGTCTATATCAAAAATATCTTGACAATTTTTTTCTATTTGGCCCCCCAAAATTTTATTTCAAGCTCCGCCACTGAGATTTCTCAGCATCCGTATATATACATGATATCTTAAAAATTTACCAATGAAAAAATTTTCAGTACACAACGTCCTATAACACTAAAATCATTTTTACTTTTGTAAAAGATCTATTAAAAAAATATCATTTAAAAAAATATTATTTTCCAAAACTCCATCTTTCAACTTTAATTTACAGATTTTTTTTAATTTAGGGCGAGTTAGCCGTACTCTATATTTTTTTATAGAGGGAACTTCACTCGAATTTTTTTCAAAACCAACAAAACTTAAATTTGTAAGCCATTATTATGGTCTACAAGAGTACATAGGAGCACACAAAAATACACAGACAATAAGCATGACTTTTTCAATATTAATGGCAATCATTATCATCGTCTCCAAAAATACACAGATACATGAGAATAAGCCATATTTAACAAGAATTTTTTTTATTATAAATTAAAAAAAATATTTCTTCAATATTTTTGTGTACTCCTATGTACTCTGGACGATGATAATGGTTGCCGTTGTCTATGAAGTTTAAGAATTTGAGTTAGCCATTTTTTTTTTTAGAATTTGAAGTGAAGTTCGTTGGGGTTAGGTGAACTCTATAAAAATTATAGTGCCACGAACTTGTTTTGCATAAAAAAACTCGTATTTGGGGAATTAAAGTTGAAAAATGGGGTTATCGAAAATAATAATTTAGTGAGAGGGTAACAGAACCAATCGATTGAATTAGTTAAACCCAGATTACTTTTATGATTTCAATCGATTGGATAATATGACCAATCGATTGAATAAGAAAAACCCCACATGCCTTGCGAAATTCAATCGATTGTGTATCAATTCCAATCGATTGAAGTTTGGGAAGCCTGAATTTCAATCAATTGGTTTGTGCATCCAATCGATTGAATTTCTAACAAACACGATTTTTCCAACCCAATACGTATGTAATTGGATCAATGATAAAATTATGATCGATTACGATTGCAAAATATTTATTAGGATTAATGGAAGATCTAATTTATTATTGTTTTAATTTTTTATTCTCAATAAACATGATAGATGAATGATAAAAAAATAATTTATAAAATAAAAAATAGATTTTATAATTAAATAATATATAAAGGACTAATTTATAATTAAAATTTGATGAGTTTGGAAAACTCTAAATTAAATTAGTGATGACTAAACATTATTAATATGATTAATTGTAAAATTATTAATTTAATTTTAGCTCATATGTGTTAATTAAATAATTTTGCAGTGCAGATTTTGCTATTGGGCCGAATATTAGCAAGCCTAATATGTTGAAGAATTTAAGCCTAGTGTAAAAATGTTTAAGTTGTTATGGCTGAAGCAATAATTTGTTAATTGGGCTAGAATTATGTTGAACAAGCCCAAAACAATTGTTGCCCCAAGACCATTAAAGCTTGGTCCAAAAATTTGATGAAGAGAAAGCAAATCTGCATGCTTTGTTCGGTCACCTCTTTCTCTTTTTAGTTGGAATTCAAATTTTTATGAAATAGCCTTAATTGCCTTGGTAATATGAGAGAGAAAATGCAAATGTGATTTGATAGCAATTAAATGTGAGCTACACGTTACAAGGCAGAAAAGAAAGGGAAGTGGATTTTTAATTGAATATAATTGATTTTAATTCTTTTCTTTATTTCATTTGGAAGCCATTTCTTTCTTCTCTCTCATTTCTCTTATTGCCTTCGGTCACCTCACTGTCAGAGAAGGAGATGGTAGAAGCAAGTAATCAAAAGAAAGGAAGCAGAAGCTAGGCATGGTAATGTAAACCTAACTATTTTCATTTTCTTCTTTAATTACATTGCAAGTTTTTCTCTGTTCTCTCTCCTCTCTCTTTCGGTCATATTACAGGAAAGCATGGAAGCTAAAGCTAGCTACCGAAGAGATGAAGATGCAAGTAACAAGACCATCACAATGATGGCAAGAAAAAGAAAACTAAAAGTATGTAGTGGCTGAGATTCTCACCAAGAATGGTAAGATTTGGTGAGGTAATCTCGAGCTCTTCATACCCAAAAAGAAAGAAGAAGATCTCGACCAGCAAGGAGAAGATCCTTGAAGAGGATGGCTTGTCTCTGATTCTGCTCAACCACCACAGGAGGTAGCTACAGTGGCTACGTGATGGAAGAGGCAGAGATTGGAGCAGATAAAGCTATCATCATCATGAAGCATCAAGGGCCAGAAGTTCATCTTGGAGAGCAAGGCAAGGATGAAGGGCTCGAATTGATGAAGAGTGGTGACCAAGGAAGGACTAGAGGTAATTACATATTGGGTTTTGCATGAGTTATCTCTTCTCTCTCTCTGGCCGAACCGGTTCTGACATGAAGAAGAAGAAGATTGGCTTGGTTTGTTTGGTTTCAACCTTGGAGGCTTCTCCCTATAAGTATGGATGAACAGTCAGGGTTTGATTCAAGGAGTGAGAGTGCAAAGCACAGGGTTCTCAGAGCTACCTAAGCTAATAGAATTTCTTCTCCTTTAATGTTCTCATTTTGTAATTTTTCTGTTTAATTTTGTCATGTCTTGAGTCTCATGGAGAAAGGCAAACAGTGAAGTTTGTATGAAAATATCATAGATGTCCTTAGAGTTCCTTTGTACATCTGTGTTGTATTTCATGATTCTGTGGGAATCCCCTTGTAAGTTGGGTTAGCACTTTACAGTTGAAAGCTTGGCAGTGACCAAGTCAAGTTCAGTTTGGGATTAAATTCTGGACTTGTCCCGGATAGGAAGGGTAGTTCCCAGGGAGAATTAGTGTATGTAATCAAGAATGATCATAGTGAAATTCCATCATTATTGTGATAGAGACTGGATGTAGGCTGCCTTACACTTAGCAGCTGAACCAGGATATATCTTGGTGTAATTCTCTCTCTCTTCTACTCAATTTCTGTTTCTGCTGCCCAGGAGATAAAACTGAAAATATCTCGTGCTGATCGACGAGACAAAAAGAAAAGTTTCGTGGCTAGGTACGAGACAAAAGAAAAAGTCTCGTGGCTAGGTACGAGACAAAAGAAAAAGTCTCGTGGCTAGGTACGAGACAAAAAGGCAAATAGTTTCCAAAAGCTTTTTCAAGACCAGCAAGTGTTATTGAGTAAAAAAGGGGGCTAAGATTCAACCCCCCTTCTCTTAGCCACTGAAAACCATCAATTGGTATCAGAGCTTGGTCTCAAAGAGATCAAGCTTTGCAGCTTGGAGAAAAGATCCAGATGGCAAAAAACAATGGCTCAAATCTGCAACAGACCTCCTCTTTTCAATGGGAAAAACTACACCTATTGGAAGGAGAGAATGAAGATCTTTGTGTAAGCAGTGGATTACAGACTTTGGAAAATTATCCTAGAAGGTCCTCAATATCCAACCATCACAAGTGCTGAAGGAGTTGTCACTCCTAAACCAGAAGCAAGCTGGACCGAAGAAGATAGAAAGAAGGTGGAGCTCAATGCCAAGGCTATCAACTTATTCAACTGTGTTATCAGCTTCGAGGAGTACCGACGGGTATCACGATGCACAACAGCAAAGAAAATCTGGGACAAACTTCTAGTGATTCATGAAGGTACCACCATTGTAAAGAAGACCAAGATAGACATGTTGAACAGAGAGTATGAAATGTTTGCAATGAAGGAAGGAGAATCTATTGATGAACTGTTTGAGCGCTTCAACATCATCATTGTCAGCTTGGATGCTATGGGAATCAAGCATCCTGAATCTGTGCTAGTGAGAAGAGTGTTAAGATGTCTCACAAAAGAGTAGGAAACAAAAGCATTAATGATTTCTGAGAGTAGTGATCTTGATTCCATGACATATGATGACTTGAGAGGAAATCTTCTTGCTTTTGAAAAAAGATTCAAAAAAGAAAGAAATTGCTTTTACATTTGTGACTAACCCCCTGGATGATGAATCCAGTAATTCTAAAAATGAATTTGTGTTGTTTGCCAAAAATTCAGGAAAATGGTGAAGCTCAAGGAGAGAGGCAAATGAGGCAGTTCAAGAAAATAAAAAAAAGATCTCAGCAAGGTGACTTGCTACAACTGTAAGGAAACGAGGCACTTCAAGTCCGACTGCCCTAAGTTGAAGAAGGAAGAAAGGCCAAAGAAAGGAAAGAAAAAGGGTCTGATAGCATCATGGGAATATCTGGAAAATGATTCAGAAGACGATGAGGAATCCGAAACCTTGTCTCAACCATGTCTTATGGCTGACCATGTGAACAGGTAATCATTCCTAATCCTAACAATGAATCTCTTCATCTTATGATAGATCATCTTTCTGAAAAAAATAAGATGCTTTTTGCTGGATAATCAAGATCTTGAACAACAAATCATCATTCTTAAAGCAGAAAATAGATTTCTCAAAGAAAAACTAAGGGAGGCCAAAACTGCTTGTGACCTCGTTGAAGAAAATAAGCAGTTAAAATTCCAACTTAGAATCTGTGAAAATGACCATTCGGTTATTGCATATGTAAATTGTTTTAAAGAAAATGAAGAGTTACTTAAAGAGGTCAAAAGACTTAAAGAAGACTTAGCCAAGTTCACTCAAAGTTCTGAAAATCTGAATCAAATCTTGCCTAGTCAAAAACCTCTTTATGATAAAGCTGGCTTGGGATTCTATAAATATGTTGAGAAACCACATTTTGAAAACATTGCTTCATCTTCAAATGATACAAGATTTCAAAACCCAACAAGCTTTAACAAAACAGCGACTCCAAGATTTTGTAGATTATGTAAGCGAAATGGACACTTTCCCATTCAATATTTTTTTGGTGAAAGGATGATAGGTGATAAGGTTTATAAAGTTATTTTTTATTATAATGGCTTAGGACATAAGAGATGGTTTAACGTAAAAGGATCCAAGAAAATTTGGATACCTAAGGTCACTTAAGCTTGTTTTGTAGGTATTCCTAGCATCCAAACGGAAGGAGAATATGTGGTATATGGACAGCAGATGCTCTAGGCATATGACCGGAAAGACAACCTTCTTCATAAAGCTTGATGAATATGATGGAGGATTTGTCACTTTTGGTGATGATGCTAAAGGAAAGATAGTGGCTGTTGGAAAAGTTGGTAAAAGCTTTTCATCTTGTATAAATGATGTTCTTCTTGTAAATGGTTTGAAATATAATTTACTTAGTGTAAGCCAACTGTGTGATCTAGGTTTTGAAGTTACTTTTAGAAAGTTTGTGTGTTTGGTTGTTTGTGAAAAATTTGGGGATATTTTATTTGAAGCTAAAAGGTGCAATAATATGTATGGATTGACTCTTGAGGACTTGAAAGAACAAAATGTAACATGTTTTACTTCTATTGAATCTGAAAAATGGCTATGGCATAGAAAGTTAGGTCATGCTAGCATGTACCAAATTTCTAAGCTAGTTAAGAAAAATCTGGTTAGAGGAATTCCAAATATCAAATTTGATAAGGATCTTACTTGTGATGCTTGCCAATTGGGCAAACAAGTAAAATCTTCTTTTAAACCAAAAGATGGAATCTCAACCAAAATGCCATTAGAGATGTTACACATTGATCTTTTTGGTCCAACAAGAACTTAAAGTTTAGGAGGTAAACACTATGGTCTAGTGGTGGTAGATGATTACTCTAGATTTGGTTGGGTACTTTTTCTTGCTCATAAAAATGATGCTTTTCATGCTTTCTCAACCCTTTTCAAGAAAATTCAGAATGAAAAAGATTTAAAAATTGCCCATTTGAGAAGTGATAACGGAAGAGAATTTAAAAACCAAGACTTTGAAAAATTCTGTGATGACTTTGGAATTGCTCATAACTTTTCATGCCCTAGAACCCCTCAACAAAATGGGGTGATTGAGAGAAGGAATAGAAGCCTTCAAGAGATGACTAGGGCCATACTTTGTGAGAATGAGATTCCTAAATTTCTATGGGCTGAAGCTGTAAATACAGCGTGTTACATTTTGAATAGGACAATTATTAGAAAAAGGTTGAAGAAAACCCCCTATGAGCTATGGAAAGGAACCCCTCCCAATCTTAAGTATTTTCATGTTTTTGGATGCAAATGATTTGTACTTAACAATAAAGAAAATCTTGGTAAATTTGATCCAAAATCCTATGAAGGGATGTTTGTTGGATACTCCACCACTAGCAAGGCCTATAGGATTTATCTCAAAGAACATAGGACCATAGAGGAATCCATACATGTTACTTTTTGTGATTCTAATTTAATTCCCAGTACTGTGATAGATAATGATTCAGATTGTGAAGAAGTTGTCAACAAGAGAACAAGTGAAGAAAATCCCAAGTCTGCTCAAAATGAAGAATCTGCCAGTCCAGTTTTGTCTCGTCAAATTGGAGGAGACATTTCCATTGTCTCCTGAGCCAGCACGAGAAACTGAAACAGTGAGACCCCCAGAAACTCATCAAAGCATAACACCACTCCAGAAGCCCAGGGAATGGAAGTCTATGAGGGGTTATCCTCATGACTTTATCATTGGTGATCCCTCTCAAGGTGTAACAACAAGATCCTCAACCAAAAAGCAATCCGAACCAAGCAATTTTGCCCTCTTGTCACAAATGGAGCCCAACAATGTCAAACAAGCTCTTGAAGATCTCTCATGGGTCAAAGCAATGCAAGAAGAGCTTGCTCAATTCGACAAGAATGAGGTTTAGACACTAGTACCTCATCCGGATGGTAAGAAAGTTACGGGTACTAAGTGGGTCTTTAAAAATAAACTTGGCGAGGATGGACAAATTGTTCGTAACAAGGCTAGATTAGTGGCCCAAGGTTACGATCAAGAAGAGGGTATAGATTTTGATGAGTCTTTTGCTCCGGTAGCTAGAATGGAAGCAATTAGGTTGCTTCTTGCCTATGCTGCCCATAAGGGTTTCAAAATATTTCAAATGGATGTTAAATGTGCTTGTCTTAATGGTTTTATTGATAGAGAAGTGTTTGTAGCACAACCCCCGGTTTTAAAGATAAAGAATTTTCAAACCATGTTTTCAAGCTTTCTAAGGCTCTTTATGGTCTTAGACAAGCTCCAAGAGCTTGGTATGAAAGGCTTAGTGCCTTCTTGTTAGAAAATCAATTTCAAAGGGGTACCACCGACACTACTTTATTTATTAAAGCATCTAATGATGATATCCTCCTAGTTCAAGTTTATGTGGATGACATTGTGTTTGGATCGGCCAATGAGTCATTGTGTGAAGAGTTTGGAAAACTCATGACTAGTGAGTTTGAGATGAGTTTAATGGGAGAGCTAACTTTCTTTCTTGGCCTCCAAATTAAGCAAACTCCTAGTGGTACCTTTATTCACCAAGGAAAGTATGCAAAGGAACTTATAAAAAAATTTGGCCTAGAAAGTTCCAAACCAATGGGAACACCTATGCATCCAAACACAAAACTTGAAAAGGATAATGATGGCAAAGATGTGGATGAAACAAGATATAGAGGAATGATAGGTTCACTTATGTACCTTACCTCCTCTAGACCGGATATTGTTCAAAGTGTGGGTGTATGCTCAAGGTTTCAATCTCACCCAAAAGAATCTCATCTTTCAACTGTTAAACGCATCATTAGATACATTAAGGAAACTAGTGATTATGGCTTATGGTATCCTAAATTTGATGATTTTTGTGCAGTAGGGTTTTGTGATGCAGATTATGCGGGAGATAGGGTGGATAGACGAAGCACATCAGGCATGTGTTGCTTCCTTGGAAGCTCACTCAACATGTGGTCAAGCAAAAAGCAAGCCACAGTGGCTCTATCCACAGCTGAAGCTGAATATATTTCTACATTTGCATGTTGTGCTCAATTAATTTGGTTAAAAACGCAGTTGGAAGATTACAAATTAAAGATCAATAGTATACCCTTATTTTGGATAATATGAGTGCTATTAACATCTCAAAAAATCCTGTTTTACACTCAAGAACCAAGCACATTGAAATTAAATATCATTTCATTAGAGAACATGTGCAAAAGGGTACTATTGATATTCAATTTTTAAAATTTGAAGACCAACTTGCTGACATTTTTACAAAACCCCTCTGTGAAGACAGATTCTGTACTTTGAGAAATAGTTTGGGAATGATAGAATTAAGTTCTGTTGAAAATTTGTGAACTTTTTGATTCTGTTTGATTTTGTCTCGTAGGAAAGCAGGAGACAAATTTCAGGATGGGTTGAACGGGCCATGATACATGGGGAGACTGCGCTGACATTAATTATCTTATCTTTTCAAGTCTTTTCAAATGGTGATGTAGTTGCATGTTTTGTGAAAAACTTCCTTGGGTACGGTTACCAACACTTCCTCTCTTCCCTCCATTAACTTCTCCTCAACTCCTCAGTTTCCTCCACTATCTTTACTGTTTCTCTTCCCTCAAAAGCCTGAAACTAACCAAATGAGGAAGAAAACTATTGCTAAAAGGCCTCCTCGTGAAAAAGTGTACAAGCTTCCCACAAAGCCTTCCACTCGCTCCCAAGACCGGACCTTTACCCCATCTCCTTCTCCTCCTACCTCTCCTCCTCGTTGTGACCCCATGGCTCGGACCAAAAATACTCCAAGATACCCTGCCTCTGCCAAGCCAACGCCACCACCAAAGACAACGCCCTTCAAACCAGGCTCCTCAAAACCTGGTTCTTCAAAGCCAAGCTCCTCCAAAGGCAAATGTCCGGCGGCTGAGGAACCAGTTCCCGAACCAACACAACCCAAATCCAAGTCGGTTCCTGTGCACTCTCAACGAGGTAACACTCGAGTCCCTCTCAAAAATGTTAAAGAACCAGACATTGGACCTTTTGATCACAAAGCCCATTTTTTGACCTCTCACTCGAACTATAATCCCTATAGATTCAAATCTGCCATGAATAATGACTTTTATGATGGGGTTATCAAGTATCGTACTCTGTGTCCCTCTTTTCTTGCTGATTTGCCATCTTTGAAAAGAAAATGTTTTCCATTTGTTGATAACTTGATTTTTCTGGACTGGAATCATCTTTTTGACATCAAAAAGCCTGTTTATCCCTTGTTGGTCAAAGAATTTTATGCAAACATGACTTATCATGAAGGCACTGTTCACTCATATGTAAAGGGCAGAGATATTGTACTAAATAATGAAACCATCAGTGATTCATTGAAGTATACTGATGTTGGTCCTTGTGCTTACACCTCGGTTAAGTGGGATGAAGGAGTTGGTATTTTTTACAATGATGCTTTGGCTAATATTTGTGAACATGTCTCCTTGATTGATGGCATTACACCCACTCACAAAGCCCTTGGATATGAACGTGCTCAGTTGCACAGAATTGTCAACCACATCTTACTTTCTCAAAGTGGTTCATATCAAAGGGTTTCCTACACTGATACTCTTGTTTTATATGCCCTTCTTACCAAAACTGAAATTTCATTTGCATACTTGATGGTTAGATATATGTTTGACTCTGTTAGGAGTGAAAAGGACAAAGTACTTCCTTATGGCATATTTCTAACTTGCATATTTGAGTATTTTGGTGTTGACTTGACCAATGAGAAATATCAAAATAGACATTCATACCTAAAAGGGGGTGGTTCAATGAAACAGCAAAAAGGACCTACTAGATCTGAAAGAGTTGTCCTAGATGATAAAGATGATGACTTTGTCCTTGAGGATTCTCCTGCTCCTTCCACTGAGGGTACATCCATCTCTACTGGAAAGAAATCTATCTTGCTGAATGTGGTCAAAGATGTTGTTCAGGAGTTTGTTTCTCAATCAAATCACTTGATTGCTATGAGCAAAGAGCAAAGGAAGCTGGCTAGCAATCATGAGAACTTCCTAAAGAAATCAAGGGATAGAGTAACTGTGTTCATATCCTTCATCGATAACCTTCAAGAGGATGAAGACCCTGCCACTGATGTTGAAGAGGAAGCTAATTCGGAGGAGAATGGTTCTGATGCCTAGAATTTGTCTCATGAATTTTGTTCATTTTGCTACTATTGAATTGTTTTTCTTCTTTTATTTTGGATGACTGTAATAACTCTAAATACTATTGCACCTTTGGTAGTTTAGTTCATACTTTGCACTGTGAACTGACTCTTTTCTATAGGTTTCAAGACATTCTTTTTGTTGATAATGCTTATTGTCCGCCCTTGATGACAAAATAGGGAGTAATATTGAAATCACATGATGAATCTTTTGGCTGCCAATATTAGTTTGATATTGGGCTGATTATGTGGTGTTGCTTATTTGATATCCCTTAGGCAAGATAAATATGTATAGCTCTTTATTGTGCTCTCTTTAAGTGTAATGTAAAACAGGAACAAAGAGGAAAGCACAAATCCAGGGGGAGCTAATCTTGAAAAGGAAAGGGGGAGCAACATAAAAAGCAAATGACAAAAAAAATCAAAGGGAGTTTCTAAACCTTACTCAAATTCATTTCCTTTTGATTATTGCTTAAATCATGTTTTTCATCAAGGGGGAGATTGTTGAGTTAAGAAATTAATTAATAAAATTGATGATGACAAACATTTGATTAGTGGGCTAATCACCCAATTAGTTTTGATTATTTTTGATAAGTGATGCAGGCCAAAAACAAGTGTTGCAGCAGCCCAACATCAAACAAAAGATATCTGCTAATGGGCTGAATGGTAAGTAAAAATAAAAACAAGCCCAAGTCATTCATCTCAAGCAAAATTCTTCAAAGAAGCAAAGGCAAGGCAACAACGGGCTGAACTTGAGTAGAACCCGATCCAAGCCCAAATTGAATTTCAATTCCCTCTCACTTGCTTTCACCAAATCAACGTTCCTTTCTTCTCTGTCTCAGTCAAATCAGAAAATCAGAAAAGTGAGAAAGAAAGAAAGAGAGCTTAGTTCCTAAGCTAGTCATCAAAGAAGAAAGAAAGAGAAAGACTAAGTTTGAAAGGCAGAAGTCTAATCATCCATTTCAAACCAAATCAAGCTTAGGTAAAGGTTAAAGGTAACCTATTTCTTTTTACATGCATAAGATCTTCTTCTCTTCATCTTCAACGTTCTGCCACTCCACTTTGGGTTATATGGAAAAGAGGATTTCTGTTCTTCACTGCTGTGCATCAACGGTTGAAAATATGTCTTGGGGACCAAGTTGTGTTTCAATGGTCAAGATTTGGGTTTACCATTGAAGAAATCTTTTTCTGGTGATAATGTGGCTTTCGGTCAAGATAGGGAAGTCAGAAGCAAAGTTTCCATTGTGAGGATTAATGGGAAAAAGTGAGCTTGTGGGTTAGTGAAGCATAGTGCTCAAGGAGTTGACCTAGGAAGAAGAACCAAGCAACATGCAAGGAGATAAAAGAAGCCCGCTGTTCATTCAGAAGGCAAGGAGAGATAACCAGAGTATTGAGGTTTTGTTCTGAGAAGTGTTCTTTGAAGAAGTTCATCTAGCTGGACAGTGTTTCCTAGTAAAAGGAGCATTCCGCCAGTATGAAGGACTGAATCAGAGACTTGCAAATCTGGTTTATCACATAGCAAAGAGGTTGTTGATGAAGTCAATCTCCTTCATGTTTTACAGATTGTAATGTACTTTTCAATGTTTATCTTTCTGTAATTTCTTGTGAGAAAATGCATTGTGAGGAAACTCAAGTAAAAGCCATGAGTGGAAAAAGGTTGAGTGAAACACTTGAGAGAAAAGCCTCGAGTTATTTTCTGATTTCTTTAGGTATGTCTATGTCTTGTATCTTGTACCTGTGAGGTATCCCTTTCTTAGTTGGGTTAGCACTAAGAGTGAATAGTTAGGTATTAGCATAGCCAATGTCAAGTTAGGTTAGAACTTGAGTGTGAAAGGATTGGGTCAATCCTGTGAAATTGGTGTATGTAATACGGTTAACTATAGTGGAAATTTCTCCATAGTTGTGGAGGAGACTGGATGTAGGTTGCATAGCACAAGGCAACCGAACCAGGATATATGCTGGTATTAGCTTTTCTCTTCTCTGCACTGTTCTATTTTCTGATATTCATGAGACAAAAATAAATTGTCTCATAAATTTCCGCTGCTGAGTTCAAACAGAATCAGAATTAAAAGTTTGATTAAAAAGGGTCATAACAGCAACTAAAAGAAAGGCATAGATTCAACCCTCTTCTCTAAGCCTACCACAACCTTCAAGGATATATCTTGGTATAATTCTCTCTCTCTTCTACTCAATTTATGTTTCTGCTGCCCAGGAGATAAAACTGAAAATATCTCGTGCTGATCGACGAGACAAAAAGAAAAGTCTCGTGGCTAGGTACGAGACAAAAGAAAAAGTCTCGTGATTGGGTACGAGACAAAAAGGCAAATAGTTTCCAGAAGCTTTTTCAAGACCAGCAAGTGTTATTGAGTAAAAAAGGGGGCTAAGATTCAACTCTCATTCTCTTAGCCACTGAAAACTATCAAAATTAAATAAGAACTATTTAACAGTTATTAAAAAAATTTAAAAAATATGTTTTGTTATAGGACCATGCATTTAATGGTCCAAACGTTCTGGGACCATCGAATCCTTTGCCTACCTTTGGTTTTTTTTTTTAATCAACTCTTTTCATTTTAAAAAAGTTTGATAAGTTAAATTGTTACTCTCCCTTAAATGAGCTTCTTTAAAAAAAAAACAACTGTAAACTCTAATCCCGATTTCTTATTTCCTAATCTCAATTCTCAAGCCATTTTATTTATGGATAATACTAAAGAGACAAAAAAAATCAAAACTTAATTTATTTAACATTCATTAATTATTTTTTGATTACTAAACATTTTCGTTTATTTATTTGGTTGTGATGAATATTCGACCAAACTTGGTCAATCGAACTCCACTAGAAAGCCTCTTGATAGAAAACGATAGATTTGACCATTGAAAAGTAAGATTCTCATAAGAAAGCCATCTTAATTAAAAACCAATTGATTTATTTATTTATTTATTTATTTATTTCAGTGGTACTTAAATGACTAAGCTTAAATTAAAGTCGAATCAATTGAAGGTTTCATCCTTCTTTTAGGTATAGAAAAATTTTAAAATTTTGGAACAGTAGTTTTCTCACGCATTGTAATGTCTACAACCCAGCTAAATATTAGTTGAATCAATTCTTTTTAATGAAATAGCATTATGCCCTTTTTATTAGAAAAAGAAAGAGTATATTTAAGTATTTATAACCAAAGAAAAATTATTACGTGATTTGAGGCCAATTTTTTAGATATAAAGAAGGATTGCGTGTAATTCATGGTAATGGTTAATTAGTGTGTTTTTCTTTGATATGAATTTTAGTTTTTTTATTTTAAATAATAAATTGAACCCTTAGTTTATAGAAAAATAAATTTTGTAAAGATATTTGAGAATTAAATTTTTTAAGTTCCCAAATTGAAGGGTCTTATTTGTGTTAAAATATATTTTTTTATTGTAAAACAAATTGGATGTTTTGATTTGCATATTTAAAATTTTTTTAATACTAAAATAAAAATCTAAGAGTTAGATTTGTATGTTCAAAATAAATTTTAAAAAAAAATAAGTCCAACTCTCAAATTTACATGTTAAACAAAAAAATAATTAATAAAAAGAATTAAAAGTCGCAAATCTTACCCTTAGATTTGTGCTCCAACACCAAAATTAAAAAGTGGTGATTTGATAGGTCTAATTTGAATCTTTTGGCAAACTAGGGTTTACCAAGTCATCTAAGTATTTATTAATACCAATTGACATGGGGTGCTTTGGACTAAGCGCGTATATGTATAATTTTCATTCTTTTGATTTGTAAAATTCATTTATTAATATACAATATATTATATTCTCTTAGCTTGTTGAGACATTTATATAAACCAATTAAACAAGTTACAACTCCATCTTGACATAGACACTTGCTGAATTAGAATCTTCAGAAAGAGAGACACAAATAGATTGAAGAATTTGTACTTTGAAGGTCATGGCAATTGGGTTCATGGAGGTGCAGCTTCTCAAAGCAAATGACCTCAAAGTCACTGATTTTTTTGGTATATGATTGATTGCTAGTTCCTTTATTTTCCTACTTTAATTGCTTCAATATATCTGCTTTAATTGCTTCTGTGTGTTCTTCATCTCTATTCCTTATATATAGATAATTGGAATATGATCAATTGTTCTACTTAGGGACTTAATTGGTTGTTTTTAACCAAATTATATATACCTCACATGTTAATGTAGTGTTCCTAATTTCTTTTTTGTGCTAATTCTTTCCCTTTTAATACTCAAATGGATGGTATTATTTAATAAACATTCTGACTATGTTCAAGTTGTGAAATTCTAACTATGTTAATAAACATTCTAACAAGTTCTTTAAATTTATTTTGTGTGTTTAATAGGCAAAATAGATCCATATGTTGTGATACAATACAAAGGACAAGAGCAAAGGAGCACAGTTGCTAATGGTTAGTTAGATGGCATATTCAAGTTCATTTTAACTTCATGCCTAAAAATCTTAAACAATTGCTATTTCAAATAATGAAAGTATATTCTAATTTTATGATATGAATGTATTATAATTCTATGTGCAATTTCTAATAATGGTTTGTTTGGAACAGGGCAAGGAAGAAATCCAACATGGAATGAGAAATTTATGTTCAGAGCAGAGTACCCAACTGGATCTGGAGATCAATACAAGCTCATTCTCAAAATCATGGACAAGGACACTTTTTCTAAGGATGATTCTCTTGGCCAAGCCATGTAATATTTCTATCACTTAATTGGAAAACTATCATTTCTATGGCTTTATTTCTTGTGTATCAATTTTTACATTGTTATTCAGTTATATTTTTGTAGTTAATTAGCGGTAAGTTTGTCAAATACTTCTTATTCGATACAACAAAATAGCATCATGATAAGGCTCACAAATAACTATTTTCAGGTTTGACTAAGTTGTTTTAGGAGTTAATTATATTAATTTCTTGCTTTGGGAGGGTGTTTTTATCTTAATTGTGTTTATTGTGGTCTATATATACCTATATTTAAAATAGGTTTAATTATTTTATTGGTCCTTATAGTTTCGTAAAATTTTCAATTAGGTTCCTATATTTTTTCCTTTTAATTGGGTTCTTGCACAATTTTTTTTTTTTAATTTTAGTGCAAGGACTTAATTAAAAAAAAATACAGAAATTTAATTAAAAATTTTGCAAAACTATAAGGAACAACAAAGTAATTAAACCAATATTATGTTTGTTTTGACAATTTCTACTAACCTGACTTTTTTAAGTGTAGTTTGTGAATCTTTAACTATTAAGAAAAGATGACGTGATATTCTAAACTTTTTATGTTTGTGTGAAAAAATTTTACATTAGAAAAACCCTACTTATGCTATATTATTCATTATTTAAAAGAAAAATTTGTTACTCTATGCAGAATCTATGTTAAAGATTTATTGGCCCAAGGGATAGAGAATGGAGGTGCTAAGCTACAAGCTCTCAAGTATAGAGTAATTGATGAAAACAACTCATATTGTGGTGAAGTTGATGTTGCCATAACTTTTACCCCAAAGGTAAATTAAACCTCAAATTCACTTGAAATAATCAAATTTAAAAGCATGTGTAACGATATTAGTTATTTTTATTATTTTATGGTAATGGAATTGATGGTATTTTCTTATTAGCTTGACTTTTTTTTTTTTTTTGGGTGATCTTTTGGCATAGGTGGAAGAGAAATTTATTGGTGAAGATATTGGAGGATGGAAAGAAAGTTCCTACTAGCAAGTAGCAAGGCTTAAAAAGTTCCTAACTTAGATGTTCTTAATTCTAGAATGGTTATTTATGTAATAATATAAGATCGTTCACTTTCTAATACCATGTTGTTTTCATTCTTTTTGACAAGCACGGACATGATAGATAGATTAAACTGTTTGTATATGTATCATTTCTCTAATTAATTTATTCTTGTCATTTGTCATTTCGTTTCTT